>NW_003852562.1:1457388-1485863 GCF_000181295.1 Otolemur garnettii
GTGGTATTGTACTGTGGAAAGTATATCGAGTTCTGAATCATACTCACAACTTACTACCTGTAAAATCTATTTGAGCTTTAGTCTGTTCATTCCTTAAATAGGGATGATAAGCTCTGAACCATTGGGAAGTGAGAATACAATGAAATAATTTCAACCCAGCCGCTAGCACGTAGTAAATGTGTCTTTATATCCTGAGTGTACAGGCATAATGTGTGTTACAAGACCTATAAACACATGTAATAGGGACTATTATCACATACAATTCTCCATAATTACACAGTTACAAGTTTTAAAAAACATAAAGTTTAGAAAAGACAGCAAGTCTGCTTCCTTTTGGCCTATAAAGCCTATTTACATGTAAAGGTGTTAATAACTTAGCATTTGCATTAACAATATTTTGAAATAAAAGATAAGCTACATAATAAAAGAAGATGCCTAAAGTATCTGTTTTTAAGTCTCCAGATTAAAAAAAAATTATATGGTAAACATTACTTTGGTATGCATCTTTATAAACCCATACTTCCTAAGGGCACCCCTTCAAAGATAAGATTATGAATTTGAGTTTCAAGAGGCAACATTGCACATGCCCTTCAGATCCAATAGAATCTAGATTTGAATTCCAGTTCCCCTACCCACTTACATGTGAGATCTTTGGATAAATAACCTAATTCCAAAGTCTCAAAGTCAGTATACACAACTACCCATTCCTACTTTGGTAGGAATGATAATATTATTTCATAGGATTAAAGGAGCCAATACATTTGGGTATTTAATTATTTCATAGGCTTAGAGGAGCCAATACATTTAAGGTATTTAAGGTAGTAACAGTTGACTAGTTCCCATAGCCAATGAATATTTCCTTTCATTGGCTATGGGAAAAGACTCACAGTTATTTTTGCGTTTTCAGCACCTAACACGCCTGGCTTGTGACTTACATTTAATAAATGTATTCAAAGACAAATGAATGAAAACAGCAGTTCTCCAAGCTAAATACTTCCACTTCCTCCACCTAATCTTGAAAAAACTGGTCTTTTTAATGATTATCTGAACAGCATACTCCAAATTCCATGGAGGTTCACACCAGTATTAATCAGAGGGAAACTCTTACATCAGCCTCAGCCTTCAGAATTATAACTCCTGTTAATGTAACCTCAAGTCAACATAGATGTGTTTGGTGTGGTTTGGTTTTTAGTTTTTCGACAACATGACACTATTAATCCATGTAATATAGTGATGATTCATGTTTGGCATGTAATAAGTTCTCAGATAATTTTGGTTCCATTCCCCTTTCATGTTGAAATGATTATCAACCTGAAAAGTCAAGGTTTTTTGTTTTGTTGCTATTTTTTGTTTTGTTAGCAACAGCATATCTCCCATGTGTGCTTTTACGTGTAGATTTTAAAATATCAAGTACAAATATGTACATATCTATTTAAATTTTATTTTTTATTCAGGTTGTCTATTTAATTCTTAAATTTCATCTCCTGGGAATTTCTTAATCCTGATTATATCATAAAAATAATTTATTCTTATTATTATCTGCAAAGTTGAGAACATTCCTTATAGATCTTCATCAAAATATTTGATAGAACAGGATAAAAACAGCTCAGTAGTCACCAGTTAACACTGTGCTTGAAATCAAGTCACATCTTTCAAACGTGGACCCTAACCTATTAGAGAATCATGAGATTGATTTAGTGAGTTGCAACCAGCAGTTTTCTTTTTCCATGAAATAGAATAGAAACACACAGAATTGAGAAATATGAAAATACATCCATTTTGTAAGGGAGAAGCACTTGATGAAACTTGTTTAATTATACACATATACATATGCATAGTATACACATGTACAAATACGTAGTATACACATGTACTTATGCCTAGCATACACATGTACATATACGTAGTATACACATGTACTTATGCCTAGCATACACATGTACATATACATGGTATACACATGAACATATGCGTAGTATACACATGTGCAGGGGACACCAAGAGCCAGATGACATCTGAGCAAGATAATCTGAGGGGTGGACCCTCGGGCCATTTGTCCCCAGGAGTTCCTTGTGAAAGAGCCCCAGCCTTCAGCACGTAGTCATTTGTTAATTACTCCCCTCATCTGTGTTGTATGGTCTCAATAAAAGGCTGGTGCGGAGGTTGCTTGGGGCTACCCTGCAAGTAAGAGCTAACCCACCTCCTACACGCTTGTACTTCTAATCCGCCTCTCGCCTGGTTCCTTCCTGCAGTAACGGAGACCAGGGCCTTAGGAACCCAACGGGTTGTGACACACATGTACATATACATGATATACACTTGTCAATATGCATAATCTACACATGTACATATACGTGGTATACATATGTACATATGTGTAGTAGTATACACCTGTACATATACATGGTATACACATGTACTTATGCATGTGTATACATTATTATGTCTGACATAGTAATGGTGTGAAATGTATTTCTTACTGTAAACCATGGCCAAAAAGCTTTAAAACTACCAACTAAGGTTGTTCACAAGGACCTGTTTAATATAATCCTTCAACTACAGGGTGTCTCAAAAGTCGCCATACATATGAAAAATTATAATAATAGGTATCTTTAAACATATTAGAGAGAAAAGACTTTGTGTTTGTGTGTGTAGAGAGAAGTGACAAAGACAGAAATATTTTTAAAATATTTTGTAAAATTTTGTAATGAATATTCTGTAAATAAAGGTACATTTAGCTATAATTTCCCATTTCCCCTATGTATGGTGACTTCAGTCCCTGGTGCTTCTACTTCTCTCTGACTCATCAAAGACCACTGGAAATTGTTCAGTGATCTAGTTTTCAGATTCTTTCAGGGTCAGTGGATATAATTTGTTCTGCCTTTGGGACTTGGAGTCATTTAGACTCTCTAGGTGTCTGCTTACAATTTTCTTTACCAAACTTAAACTTCAGTTCCTCCAAACTACTATTCTACCTTTGTTGTTCCATGAAATTTTCTTCTAACCAGAGAACTCAGACACAAAATGGAGATTTCATATTTGTTCCCTAATTTGACTCCATTTTGGATTGGCTAAAACGTTGATGCTTGCCAATCAGCAAACACTTGTGTCCCCAAAACTAGACTAATTCAAATAGATGATTTCAAAATTTTTATTTAAAGAAAGATTGTGTTTACACATGGAAAGGTAGTCAGCAAGTTCTGAAAAATGTTGAATGGTTAAAAACAGTAAGTACTCTGGAATTTCAAAAGAACTCAAGTTCATACAAACACCATAATGTACATGTACACACTTAAACATCACATAAAAATACACACAAATTCACACACACACACACCTACTTACCACTGGTCACACCTTCCCTGGCTTTCCTGGCGGTATCTTTAGCATTCATCTCATTGTTTTCATTCTCACTGTTATTGCCTATTCAGATCCTGACCTAGTCACCTCTTGTCTCCACACTCACACTTCTCCTCTTCCGCAAGCTTCTTTACAAACAGATAAGGATTCTTGCTTTTCTAATAGCTTCTACAGAACTGCATGTCATCTGCTGAAGACATCACCAGTAATTCTCTTTGCCTAACAAATTAAGCCCAGAGTATTTTGGTACCAAAGTACTTTTATACTTTGGCTTATTTTCGAGTCTTGCCTCAATCTGTTCCCCACACGAGCCCTCTGCCAATGGCTCCCAAGCTTTTTGAATGTGATCTCTAGAGTCAATCTGGTCTTATAGCTCTATGCCTAGAAAGGCTCAGGAAATTCCATTAGCCTTTCTGTTTTCCTGGGGATTATCTTCATTCTGGACAAAAGTCATTTGGGATAAATTTTTTAAATTTATTCATTTAGATTAACCAAAATTTCATTTTATAGTCACATTAATATATTATGCTTTTTTGGCAAAGATTTTATAATCTCCTAGTTCTGGTTGCCATTACATTTCCATAAAATTATCGTAGAGATCATATTCCCTGGGTAAGGGGAGAAGAAGAAATGCTATGAGAAGGGATCCAAGAATACTTTGGAGCAGTGATCTCATTATTAGAATCTCTTCAAAATTAAACATAGCAGCTTTATGAAGCTCTGTGCAACTGAGAAACAGCGAGTAGAATCAATCTGAGCCTAGCACTGCTGCAGGAAGTTTTGGGTTAGTGCCTTTCCCTGGTGCCAACACCATCGGTTGACTAGTAAAAACAACGACCCAATTAGCAGGTAGTACCTGGAAACAGTTTGAAGCTTACACTTTGATTTCCCAGAGTTGTAGTATACACCTATGTCTTCCTACTTAACAGACTGAAGGGTCAGACTCGGAAGGAGGGGTAAAAAGAAAGAACAGAATAACCGAACTGTAACTTCTGCTGGAGAGTTTAATTTTATGTATTTTTAAGTACGTGTTCTACACAGCCCCTTTGTTGTTAAAGTATATGGGAATCTGGCCAGGCGCAGTGGCTCACGCCTGTAATCCTGCCAACTCTGGGAGGCCAAGGTGGGCGGATCACTTGAGCTCAGGAGTTTGAGCAAGAGCAAGACCCCATCTCTACTAAAAATGAAAAGACTGAGGCAAGAAGGTCACTTGAGCGCAAGAGTTTAAGGTTGCTGTGAGCTATGATGATGCCATGGCACTCTACCAAGGGCAATAAAGTTAGATTTTGTCTCAAAAGAAAAAAAAAAGTAAATGGGAATTGTAAATAATACAATCGTGAGGCTAAAGGAGAACTCAAGGGATCAAGATACTTAATCACATTTAGTGTTAAGGTATCTGTTAAATGGACATGAATGTGTATATAAAACTTCATTTCTGTTTGGCTGATCTAATCTTGTGAGAAATAAATGAAATGTGATACATTGGCCACAGCTTTATCACCAGTTTCTTTGTTTATATTAAAACAAGCTCAGCCAGATTTCTTTTGCAGTCACAAGAACACAAACACAGCATATTTGCATTCTGTGAAGCAAAGAAAGGTGATGGCCACGTGGTCTGTCCCCATGATTCCTACTATAGTGTTTTCTTTCATGACCTCACACGATTACATTATAAAATAAAACACTTCTCCCAACATTTCTCCGTTTTTACCTTCCCCATCCTAAACCCAAATAATCCTTTGAAGCATGATTTGGTGGCTAAAATAATGTGTTTTGAAATTAGGTACATTGGGTTCAAATCCAGATAAATTACCCATGAGCCAATTTCCGCACCTGTAAAACATACAGCAGTGCTCCCTTATCCAAGGGGAAAACATTTCGAGACCTCCCCCTGCTGAGATGCTCGAAACCACAGATAATGCTGACCCTATATCAAACGCAGGCAGACAATTTTTGATTGTGTTTGTGAGAGCATATGGTCTTTATGATATGGCCTGCAGCATTGCCCCAGATAAAACAGTTCATCTGCCCTTCCATGTCTTAGGCCCTGGTGCTCCTTTATACTTTTCTGAATTCAGGTTCTGTTGCGTCGTCTCTTCTTCCAGAAAGGCCAATTTCATCACAATCGAAGGCTTGCTTTAGATTTTAGCCTTCCCCTTAATCAACTTCAACTCTGCCAGAAATGTGGCAGCAACTTCATCAGCAGATGCAGCCTGTCCAGTTATTTTTATATTTTTTAGCCCAAACCTATTCCTGAATCTGTGTACCCATCCTTTACTTGCAACAAAGGACTTGGTGTTACTCTTTTCAGAGGATCACTTGCTAAAGTCTGCACAATAGGTACCATGTTTCCTGGTGCAAAATGTTGCCATCAATTAAATGTTTCCGCTGACATCTCCCACCCACAAATGTAATGCCTTTTCCATCTTAACTAACCAATTATCATGAACTGTGGCCATAACTTTTGCAGTCTAAGGTGTGGAAAAGAGAAACTAGCAAGAATTTCTTTTTGCTTCTTCACAATTTCATGGATAGAAGATTTGTTCTTACCATAGATTTTAGCGACTTCAGCATATGATTTTTTCTTCTTTCCTTAAGTTGAGAAATTTTGCTTTTTCACTTCAAGGAAACGCTTTAAGGCTTCTCTATGGCATATCCAAATTGCTAGCATCATTACTCTTGCACTTTCAGGCCAGTAAGTAAAATAACGGTTTCTTGAACACAAGCACCAAGATACGGTGACTGTCAATCTTATCACCAAGACAGCAGCTAAGTAAGTAAGACGCAGGTAGCAAAGCATGGATACACTGGACAAAGGAATGATTTATATCCCAGGCTGGAAGGAGTGGAATGGCAGGAGATTTGATCGTGCTACTGAGAATAGCATGCAATTTGAAACTTATGAATTCTTTATTTCTGGAATCTTCCATTTAATAATTTTGGACCTTCAGTAACTGAAACCATGGAAAGCAAAACCGTGGAAAAGGGAAGACTACTGTAACTACATCACCTGTATTGTTTGAAGGATTTAAAGAGATAAAACACAAAAAGCATTTAGAACAGTGCCTGTAATGAGTTTTCAATAAATGTAGAAGTTGTAATTATAGAATAACACAAAAAGAGGGCTTAGTGGAGTTTTGTGAGTTTCCAAATTACATAATTCAGTGCACTAATCTCCACTTATTTTCTCTTCTTTCATTGACTTGGTTTCCCTTCATAAAAGGGCAAATAAGATCTCACTGTCTTCTTCAGCTTTTTCTGCGTAAGGAGCAGTCTATATATATATTCAACATGTGTTTATTTTACAGTAGTCTTAATGATTTCTATTTATATCTCAACTTAAATGTTTTATGTCTAGTGAGTACATTAAACCAATTAGCAATATAACTTTGCTTTGTTTTTTGCCAGTCATGGGGAAAGAAGGCATATTATGAACTGTATATTTTTCACTGAAACTTTATAAAAATAAAAAGTCAAAAGAATAATCAAATAATAATAGAATAGGCAAAGTACTAACAAAGTATTCCTTTATAATGCACTAACTCACAGAATTAAACAGTCTATCAAAATGTATCTTATGGTTTAAACTGTACTTTTTTCCTATTGTTTCAATCTGTCTGCTTCTCTCCTTTTCATTTTCATTAAAATCTTTTGTTATTGCTTTCTTTGTAAACAAGTTTAGTACTTTGCTTATGCCGAAACAAAGACTTTTCTGTGATTTCCCTCTTTTTTTTTTTTTTTTTACAGTTTTTGGCCAGGGTCAGGTTTGAACTCGCCACCTCCGGGCATTTGGGACCAGCGCCCTACTCCTTTCAGCCACAGGTGCCACCCTTCCCTGATTTCCTTTTTTTAAAGGGACAGTGGGATTAACTTTTCTAAACCATGTTTTAGGCCTGTATGTTGAATTTGGACATTGACTGTCATAACCCCCACTCTGGCGTCTGTCATATGGCATGCACTTCCTAACTGTAGCTAAAGTTATCCATGTAGCTTCCAATTTTTAAAATGTGAGTCAACAACAGATATTTTTGTTCTCTGGATTTCTTTTCCTATAACTTTTTGGAGTTATTCTCTCCAGGAACATTTATAAAATTCGTAATGTGTTTTGTTGCCTCAATACCTCTGCTAATGCATAAATTGAAAATGACTAATATTGAATTATTATAAAACACATATTAACCTTTTACCTGTGGATAATATTATTCACGATTTTGAAAGCTAACTATAGAGACCTTGTCCCAGCACTCAAACTATAAAAATGTAATCTTACTTAATCTTTGACTAAGAAAAATGCCCCCAAAATTATAATCTTCTGCAACAGAGAACAGAATTAAACCAGAGATGCAGTGGAACTTAGAAGAGGTGACTGTAAACAAAAATTAGTCAATATAATTAAAACATCAAACCCTTCCAGCTTTGCAACCATCTAGTACTCAAAAAGCATTAACCTAAAATAATACATACCAATAAACTAGTATGTTAATATTTCATATAGTACCAACTCTGTGACATTCATTGTTTTTTAATATGGAACAGAGTCTCATTCTGTCATCTGGGCTAGAGTGCAGGGGCATCATTGTAGCTCACTGTAACCTCAAACTCCTAGGGTCAAGCAATTCTCCTGGCTCTGCCTGCAAGTAGCTGGGACTACAGGCATGCACCACCACACCTGGCTAAGTTTTCTATATTATTGTAGAGATGGAGTCTTACTCAAGATGGCCTTGGACTCCATGCCTAACACTCAGCCTCCCAGAGTATTAGGATTACAGGTATGAGCCACAGTGCTTGGCCAACATTCATAGTAGATTCCTAAGAAACATACCAACCAATATTAAGTAATGAAAACACGAAATGGGAAAACTTTAAAGGAACGTTTTATATATACGTAACAGTACATATTTCTTGACAAATAAATAAAATGAATTCTATATTTAAAATACTACATGTCTAGTAACAAATATAATAGCCTGTGTGATAAGGCTAGAAAAACTTAAATGAAAATTCACCTGGAAAGAACCAACACTTCAGTTAAATACTTCAGTTGAATTTATGTGTAGTGGCTAATAAGTAATCTTCATTCACTAGAAATGTGATTTTTTTAAGCCTAAAAGAGAACTAATATTTATTCCTTATTACACTTACCTATTAAATGTATTCTATAAGCCATGTGTAGTTTCAAGAGGCAGGAAACATAGCAGTGAGTAAGATAAAGGCCCTGTCCTCATATAGCTTACATTCCAATAGAGGGCACTGACAGTAAACAAGTAAAAATTGTGTAAATAATATGATTTCTGAAAGTGATACTTTATATGGTATTTATTTTTATGAAAAAATTAAATGGTATTGTAGTCATTTGTTATGCATGGGTTTTTTTTTCCTCGCTAGATTGGCAGTCACCAGAAGGCAGGGATTGTGTCTTTCATATAAATAAAATCTTCAGCAATACACTGTGCTTATTGACCAGCACATGGTAAGTAAATGTGTGAATGAAGGAAGGAAAGGAGAAATGAAATAAAAGGTAGAATATTTAACAACTCAATAAATTCAATAATTTGATGCAAATTCCCTGCAGTACAGGTCAATCTCAATTATTGAAGAAAGAAGAATGAAGAGTTTTTAAATCAGAATAAAATCATTTATCTAAACTGTGGTCCCTAACCCCTAGGCCTTGGACTAGTGCCTGTCAGGTCCCTGGCCTGTTGGAAACCAGGCTGCACAGTGGGAGGTGAGCAGCAGGAAAGCTTCATCTGTATTTACAGCTGCTCCCCATTGTCACATCGCCACCTGAGTTCTACCTGTCAGATTAGCAGTGGCATTAGATTCTCATGGTACAAACCTACTATAGACTGCACATAACAAGAGATCTAGGTTGCATGCTCCACGTAAGAATCTAAAACCTAATGATCCGAGGTGGAGGTGCAATGCGCTTGACTCATCCGGAAACCACCGTCACTCCCCTAACCCCACCCTGCCCACTAGGCTGTGGAAAAATTTTCTTCCATGAAACTAGTCCCTGGTGCCAAGATGGTTAGAGACCGCTGATCTAAAAGACTGTTAAGTTCCTTAAAACAATTATTATTGAACAGGAGTAGGGTCCTGAAAACTAGCACTCAAAATATTAAATCATCCCTATGTGCTTCTATTAAGTAAAGTCTTTGTCCCCTTTGAGCTTGGGTTTTCTTACCAATAAAATAGAAGGGCATTGTTGTAATGAGACAAATGAGATAAATTGTGATCATGCTTTGAAAAGTACAGAATATTATAGAAAAAACAATAGCCATAATTCTGTCAGCTATCTGGAATGAGGCAATAATTCCTGTTATCTGGAAATGCAGGCAGTAGTGAGCCATCACTGTGGCTTCAGAGCAAGAAACTGATTGTGAGCATCAGGGAGATAGGGCCCAGTGCAGTGTCTCACACCTATAATCCTAGCAGTCTTGGAGGCTGAGGCAGGAGGATCCCCTGAGCTCAGGAGTTTGAGACCAGCCTGAGCAAGAGCAAAACCCTGTCTCTACTAAAAAAATAATAAAAACTAGCCGGGCATTGTGGCAGGTGCCTGTAAGTCTCAGCTACTTGGGAGGCTGAGGCAAAAAGATCACTTGCCCAGGAGTTTGAGGTTTCTGTGAGCTACCACGGCACTGGTAGCTGACAGCACAGCACTCTACCCAGGGCCACAGAGTGAGACTCTGTCTCAAAAAAATAAAAATTAAAAAATAAATAAACAAAAGAGAGATAAGTAGGCTCAATGCCTAGAGCTGGTAGTCAGAAATCAAAGGATAAGGAATCAAACCTGATGAGACCAGCCATAGCTGGGGCAAACCTGGAAAGGAGAGTTGAGGCAACCATGAATCCTCAAGAATAGAGTAGAAAGACACTCTAGAGCTGGGCAAACAGTCAAGAATCCAGAAACTTGGCAGTGCCTGTAGCTCAGTGGGTAGGGTGCTGGCCACCTACACCGAGGCTGGCGTGTTCAAACCTGGCCCAGGCCAGCTAAAACAACAATGACAACTGTAACAGAAAAATAGTCAGGTGTTGTGGTGGGCGCCTGTAGTCCCAGCTATTTGGGAGGCTGAGGCAAGAGAATTACTTAAGCCCAAGAGTCTGAGGTTGCCGTGAGCTGTGACAGCATGGCACTCTACTCAAGGTGATAGCTTGAGACTCTGTCTTAAAAAAAAAAAAAGAATCCAGAAACATAAAAAACAGAGAAGAAACATAAAATAAATAAGAGGCCAAATTTGAGATCCTCCAAAAAGCAGCAAGATAACCCCTGTTCCTGTCTATTTCTATGGTTCCTTTGGGAGAAAGCATTAATCCCTGAGGAACACATGCTCAGGAATGTGTGGTTGAGGTAAGGGAATGTAAGTGGAGCAAAAAAGCCAGTTTCTCTTGAGAAGATTATGGCAATAAATAAATATCTCAGCCAGTTTTTCAAAGAATCATTTGAGTAATCAGTTGCTAATTGTACGGCCAGGTAAAGCTTTGTTGAATCTCTAGGCAAATTTCTCTTGGGGTTCATACCATGTTATCATGATACTGCAAAATGTTTTGGAAGTAAAAAAAAGAAACAACAAAAAACTAAATGACTTATGCAGTCATGATTAGGGCCCCAATATGTAGAATTTCATTTGGTATTGGAATTGTTGATAGCGCCTTTATTTCCCATGACCTGAGTTTACTAGCTGATTGGCTAAGGTTAGATCATTGTACCGTAGCAACATGCCTGTGAATGCTAGGCAAAACCTTTCAGTGAATGGGAAAAAATTATCTTCGTTAGGCAACTGTTGGCTTTTGTCTCTACTTTTAAAACTGACTAATGAATGCCCCTAGCTAGACGTGAGGAGGGATCGCTGGTGAACCTCTGGCCAGGCTCACCCAGCACTGGTTCTCTCCAGGATGGAGGAGCGGCGCCCCAGTGAGGTGTCTGGCTCAGCACCAAGTTGGTTTTTTCCACAATATTGTGTACCCCTTGAACCGGTATAGGCTTTTAGGTTAATGGACCATTGGTTTATTCGCTTGTATGTACTTGAATTTTGGCCTTTGGACCACATGATCCTGGTGATTGGATTTGTAAGGCCTAGTTTTCCAGGTTCAGGGCCACACATAGATGTCTATTAAAACATCCACCATAGAAATCAGTGTAATACCCATAATACATCAGCATAGAGATGGACCCTCCCATTAAAAATATCACCCATTAAATATCTATTCTTTATGGTTCCAGATTCTTGACTATATTTGCAGCTTCAAAAAAATTGTTGTTTGTTACCGGCCTATAAACAAAACAAATGGCCAGATAGGAACCCAGATATCTAGTTTCTAGTAAATAATATGTATTAATTCAAATATATTTATTTATATATTAAAAACCTTCTTCAAATTGGTGAATTTTTTCAAATTAATTAAAATTTAAGGTATGAGGAAATTCTAATGCATAGATTTGCAGGCAATGTGGCAAGGACATTAACACTTTTTGGTAATTTTTATAAGTTTATAACTATAGTTTAACTTCCTAGAGGTTTTAGTGTCCTTTTTTAAACTCCTATTTTAAAAAGAGACACACATAATAGTATATAATATATTACAGTTGGTCAACAGTTCACTAATTGTTTTATTCCTTGAAGCTTAAAGAAAAATATGTCAGTGAAAAATCATAATACAGGAATCCTGTGCCTGTGTTTAGAAGGATATTTTTTCACTTTTTTATGTTTATAATAAGCATTACTTAAATTCGATTAAAGAATTTCAATTCACTATTTTTATGGTTTTCTTTCTTGTGTTTTTCTAGTATGAAGAAATGGTGGTCCATTACTGTGCTGTATTTAAAGTTAATATGTATAAAACAAGAAATGCTTAATTAGGGTCATTAATTTTCCATGTTTAATAGGTATCTATGACCAAGGAGAACTATAACTAGCTTTTTATTATGCCAGCTTTGTATATAACAAGAATAGCAGTAAAAATAAGAAGAAAAAATATATGTATTGGATATTTCTCTTGTGTCTATGCTCTTAACTATCAAGTTATACTCATTCATACAAACCTAGTGATTAATTTGAAGTTAGACACGTAACATTTACCCAATTGTATTAAGACATTCACTAGGATCTGGAAAGATTACTATCCCTGGTGCTGAAACTGCTCTGTGCAATCCTTGTGGTTTAACAATGAAACAATTTCTCTTAGACTCCTTGAAATTAACATCTTAATTAATGTAAGATTAATATTTAATATTGTGCTTATTATTGCTATCTTTATTTTATTATTGAAAACTTTTTCTAGAGAAAATAATTGACAGTTAAAATAAATTTAGTAGACTCAGCACCTATAGCTCAACCAGCTAAGGCACCAGCCACGTACACCTAAGGTGGCGGGTTCGAATCCCCAGCCCGGACCTGCCAAACAACAATGACGGCTGCAACCAAAAAATAGCCAGGCGTTGTGGTGGGCACCTGTAGTCCCAGCTACTTGGGAGGCGGAGGCAGGAGACTCGCTTGAGCCCAGGAGTTGGAGGTTGCTGTGAGCTGTAATGCCACGACACTCTACCCAGGGGGACAGCTTGAGGCTCTGTCTCAAAAAAAAAAAAAGAAATAAAATAAAATAAAATAAATAAATAAATAAATAAATTTAGTACATGAGACTTTGTGGAGTCCATGAATGTTCCAAATATCTGAAAACATAAGCCAACCAAAAGTTGACTTTATTCACATTAATTAGCATCTGCCAGGTGTCAAAACTAAAGTATTTATTTTAAATTTATTTTGAAAATAAGCATCCGTAATCTAATTTCCCAACTGTATTATAGTACACTTGCTTACATGTAGTTAGCTTTCATTTAATACTTAGAATGACTTAGAATTATGGCAAAATGGGCTTCCCTTGAGTGGATTGCTTTCTTGATCCTGAATTGGAGTCAAAAGCCAGGATATAGCTGTACTTTTGTATATTCTTTTTATTTTTATTTTATTTTTTGCTTTTATATATTCTTGTAAGTAGAAGTGCATGAAGTGTTAGTATAAATTCTCCTTACATGGGTAAGTCCAGAATAAATAATGATAATTGGCACCATATGACTAGATGCAATTCATTTCAAGAATACAGACAGGGTGAGACCCCATCTTGTTCTGGAAGTGTTATTTGTATTTATGTGCCTATTTGGGAACTTTGGAAGCCAAGAGATTTTATGCTGGGATGTAGGGCATCTGCTTCTGCTTGATGTAGCTACCCAATGTTATACTCTTGACAAATAAAGTCATAGACGTAACCTAACCTCTGTGTGTGTGCTTTCTTTTCATTAATTTGTACTTTACCTAAAAGCACTGTAGTTTTGTACATAATATAAAAGTTTCCTATAAATGATATTAAACCATTTTTAAGTTTTATCCAATAAAATTTTAAGTGCTTTACTCAATAACACATTACTCTTTAACAAGAAGAGTTTTTCTTTTGTCTTGGTTTTGTTTTTTTTTTTTTTTTTTGAGACAGAGACTCACTCTGTCACCCTGGGTAGAATGCCATGGCATCATCCTAGCTCACAGCAACCTCAAACTCTTGGGCTCTAGTGAGCCTCTTGCCTCGGCCTCCTGAGTAGCTGGGACTACAGGTGCCTGCCACAATTCCCAGCTGCTTTTTCTATTTTTAATAGAAAAGGGGTCTTGCTCTTGCTCAGGCTGGTCTAGAACTCCTAAGCTCAAACAATCTACCTTCCTCAGCCTCCCAGAGTGCTGGGATTACAAGCATGAGCCACTATGCCTGGCCTTACCAAGAAGTTTCTTTATTTTTAACTTTAAAGGTCAAGCAAGACTCTCTGGGTAATTCAAACAAAATTGTACCTGTATTTTGAGACTGAATATATTCACTTCTTTTACTGCTTTCACAGGATATGATTTTACAATATAAACAATTTTTTTTCAAGGCCTGTTACTTCTCCTCCCAGATTCCTCATCTCAGTAACTGGCAACACCAACCTCTCTGGCCTGCCTCTGCTCCCTGTTAACCAAGTCCTTCTGTACTACTTCTTAAGTATTTTTCAGCCTCTTCTCTAGCACAACTGACTCAATTCCAGTTCAGAAGGTACCTTGTGGCACTTTCCCTGGATTACTGCAATCATCAAACAGTCAATCTTCCTGCCTCAGGTCTCACTTCTTCTCATCTGTTCTTCACACTGACATCAGAAGGGTATTTTTAAATGGAAAACTAAAATTAATTATATAGAACACGTATGTGCATATAAGTAGTACTTTAAATCTTTCTGTGACATTCCAATATATAAAACATAACATAGAAGGAACTTTATGACCCAACCTCAACCTTTCCACCCAAAATCATCTCCTGCCACTGTTTCTTTTGAACATTATGGTCCAGCTATTTGAGAATAACAAGATGTAGTATTCACACAGCCTTTCCTGGGTTACCACCACTATGTAAAGTATTTTGCATATGTTATGTCATTTACTCTTCAAAAAGTTTGCTAGATAAGTACTATTATTACCCACATTTGTTGCATAAGAAAAAGTTTAAAAGCTATCAAGGTTAAGAAGTGTAGTTGCTGGGATTTGAATCTGGGCAGCCTGTCTTGGAGTCGACAGTGGCTTTTCTATGCTAAAGGACTTGCAGTTACCTAAACTTGACATTTCTCAAAGTTGCTATGACTTTCACATGCTCTTCTAATTGGCTGAGAAGCCTTCCTCATGTTCACTCCACAAAATTTGAATCCAGCAGCCCCTCCTTTGTGAAAATTTCTCTCCAACTCCCTGGGCAGGGCGCTGAAGGCACCTTTCTGAGTTTGAGGAGGTCATTCACTTGGTGTAACAGATAGAGAGAAATTGTAATGTGAGACAGGCCTGATTGAGATTAATGGCTCTTGGTTTTGTGACTTTGGGAAAGTTACTTAATCTCTCTGAATTTCTGTTTCTTTTCACAGTAATAGTACCTTTTTCAGGGAATTGTTACCAGGATAAGATGCATCTACCATCTGCAATCTATGACTAGGACATACCAAGAATTGATTGGTGCCCTCAGCTCCCTCCTTCTCACCTGGATGGTGAGGCTCTGCTCCTTACCAGCCTGTGAGCAGCTTCTCCTTTCATTTTTGGCTCTGCAAGGCTTGGTAGAGTCACTATCAAAAGGGGGGAAAATGAATAAATGGACAAATGATGTTTAATACCCAATGACACAATTGAACGAATCCTTTTATTCATTTCATGGCCATAAAGTTAGTGTAATTAAGAAATAATAGCCAGCAAAGAAGAAGAACTCCAGCTACTCTTTGTCCTTTCCCCATGTGGCATCTAAACTTTTTCCTTCTGATTAAAAAATTATAAATGTGGCAGGATCTCACCTAATGTGCACAGTGTGGGGGTGTTCTGCATGCCCCCTGGGTGAAGGGCTCAACTACAACTTGAACTTTACATTAGCACTGAAAGCCATGTAACCGAAATATCTGTACCCCTCATATCACTTTGAAATAAAAGAAAAAAATATTATAACTAAATGATCTCTCAAAATATGCCTTAAATTTTATATAAATAAAGCAGGTGATCACAGATTAATACAACATTAAAATATTACATGACTTAAAAATTGGTGTATAGTGTTTAGTATTAGAATTATAGCTATCTATCATCTGCAAATATAGTAGAACCTCCACAGTTGACCACCTCTTTACATTGACCACCACCTTAAGTTGACCTGATTTTCATAGACCACAGACCAGAAGTGCCCCACATGTATGTATCCATAACAGCAGGCCTGGTTCCTTATGTTGATCACCTCTGCATGTTGATCAGTTTGCTACAGTCCCTTGGGTGGTCACCTTACACATGTTCTACTGTATACGTAAGCTGCTTTTCTCAGGCTATTCTCTTTTTTTTTTTTTTTTTTTGTGACAGAGTCTCACTAGTTTGCCCCAGGCTAGAGTGCTGTGGCCACAGCCTAGCTCACAGCAATCTCAAATTCCTGGATTCAGGCAATCTTCGTACTTCACCCTCTCGAGTAGCTGGGACTATAGGTGCCCACCACAACACCCAACTTATTTTTCTATTTTTCATAGAGACAGGATCTCACTCTTGCTCAGGCTGGTCCCAAACTCCTGAGCTCAACCAATCCTCCCATCTTGGCCTCCCAGAGTGCTAGGATTATAGGCATGAGACATTGCGCTGGCCCCTAAGGCTATTCTCTTATTCCTTTCATTTTTTTCAGGATGTAGTGTTACCTGATGTATTTGATTTAGATATTTATTATTATTAGAAGAAATGTTCCAGTGACAGCTCCCCAGGATTTTGAATTATTTTGATATAAAAAACTGGAAAAGGAAGAAGGCAACATTTCTCAAAACTACTGCTTCTGTGTCAACTTATAGCCTCCCTTTTTCCATACCTATTTAATATGCATTCAAGCACTATGTATTTAGTGGACTTGTGACCCCAAACCATCTTACAGTAAAAGATGCCATAGTTGTAAAGACACCAAAGGTCATTCTAAATGTACAAACAAGTTACAGACCTACAAAATTAGAGATCATCATAGCTAGAGTCTAGACAGACTCAATTGCTTTCCATAGGAATTAAACCTTAGACAATCATGTGTCAGGTTGTTGATAATAGGTCATGATTTCTAAAAATTAACTTAAGCAAATTATCCATGTAAATATATTTAAATATAAATTATTTGAAAAATGAATAGTTGGTCCTCAGAATAGCCCTACATGTAAGTCTATACTAGCAGGAGCAAAACACTGTTCAGTAAGATTCTTCTGTTCTGCTTTCTGGAACTGTCCATAACATTCCCATTATAAACTTTGTACCAAGGTAAAAGTAAGCCTTATTTTTTTCCCTTTTTCTGTCTTCCCAGCTCTATAGTATTAGGAAGTTAAAAACAGTCAGAAAATCCCATCTTTAGTTCTGTAAGTTTGAGGGCAAAGTCAAGATAGGCTATAAAGAGTTGAACTTAGGGGAGGGAGAGGGGAGGGGGGAATGGGTGGAGGGAGGGGGATTAGAGGGATCACTTCTGAGGTTTATCTTACAAGGGTTCAAGTGAATCTTTCTAAGAGTAGAATGTGAACGTTTTAAAATAATAACTAAGAAAATGACCAAAAAAAAAGAGTTGAACTTAATAACCCAAGCTTCCTTCTGATAGTAGAATCCCATTATCCCTTCTCAGATACATGCACTTACAAAAAGATGGTAAGAAATTAGGCATCCCAGTAATTCTTTAAGTGTGTAAGAGGAGAATAAGTTCAAGGAAGAATTGCAAAGTATCTACTAACATAAAGATGTACAACCTCCATTCTCAAATACTTTATATTCTAGTATTATGAATGTTCCATATATAATGTGTTTATCATGAGTGTGGATCTTTATGGAAGGGAAATGTTAAGCTTGACAGATTTATTTTGGCTAGTAAACCAAGAGACATTAATAGAGGAAACGGGGAATTTGTGAAATGGCTTTTCATGGAGGTCTTTAAATAGAAATTTTCATGGTATCCTAGATGCAGTGCTACCTAGAGATAGAAGGAAAAATTAAACAACCTTAAAGAATGGTTTTTTTTGAGACAGGTTGTCCCTCTGTTGCTCAGGCTGAGTGCAGTGTGTCATCACAACTCACTGTGACCTTAAAACTCCTGGAATCAAGGGATCTTCCTGCTTCAGCTTTCTAAGTAGCTGAGACTATACAAGCCCATGCCAAGCCCAGGATAATTTTTTCTATTGTTTGTAGAGATGGGATCTTTGTATGTTGCTCAGGCTGTTTTCAAACTCCTAGCCTCAAGCAATCCTCCCACCTCAGGCTCCAAAAGGGCTGAGATTACAGGCATGGGCCCTCTTTTTTTTTTTGAGACAGAGCCTCAAGCTATCCCCCTGGGTAGAGTGCTGTGGCACCAGAGCTCACAGCAACCTTCAACTCCTGGGCTCAAGTGAGTCTCCTGCCTCAGCCTCCCAGGTAGCTGGGACCACAGGTGCCTGCCACAATGCCTGGCTATTTTTTGGTTGCAGCTGTCATTGTTGTTTTGGTGGGTCTGGGCTGGATTAGAACCCGTCACCTTAGGTGTATGTGGCTGGTGCCTTAGCCACTTGAGCCACAGGTGCCAAGCCCAGGCATGGGCCTTCATGCTCAACCAACATTTAAATTATTTTATCCAACTTTTGGGTTCATTTATTAGGAAAGAGTTACTTGTTTAGTTGCTTGTTCTCCATTTTCAGAAAAGCAAATTTGAGGATTTCATAATTTCCAAAAGTTTCTCTATGTTTCCTGGTCTTTCCTTTCGAAAAAGAAAGAATTCTACTGTATGATCTTTATATATGATTGAATATAGGTAAAGCTGGAAATTTGTCCTTTAATCCATAAGGAGCCACCTCTGGACTTCACAGAGAGATTACGTATCTGTGATTAACAGAATGTTTAATCAAACCAGTAGTATTAATTAAGATAGAACTTTGGCTGATGTGTTAACTGTCACATCAGGTATTATTGCATCTTATGTTTAGGAAAGAAGGTCTGGTAAGGATGTTTGGGTGGCTAAAGAGGTGATGTGATATACAGCTAAGTACCTCACAATGTCTATCTTCTGTCTCCTTATAGTAACAATCCCCTCAATTTTTAGGTGACTTCCTTCTATTCAGAATAAGGCTTGCACTTCTTACCCTTTTTGCAATTATTGTATCAAGAGTACTAGTGAGTAAAAGCACAGATCTAGCATAGATCTTCACCTCTAAGACATCCCTTAAGGCCATCTCTTTCCTCTTCCCACTGTCTGGTGGCTGTGCTAGCAAGCCCTTTGCTGCCAGGCAGGTGAAGGCACCACCCTAGTCATAGAGGAAATAGGAATCAGGGCCCTCTGTTGACTCTGCTAAACAGAACCAAAGCATCAGCTTAACACCAGTTTGTTAAGTGGAAACTTTCATTTCGAGAAATTTTTGATGATTTAGACAGTTTAACACATCAGCCAAAGCTCTATCTTAATTAATACTACTGGTTTGATTAAACATTCTGTTAGAAGTGACAGAGTCACCAGAAACACTATTTCAAAGCACAGCATTCTCATACCAAGTCTCCCATTACTCTGAAGGTAGGAAGGATGATATTATTCTGGACATCAAACTAGGAAATTGAGAATATGTATGTGTTATTTTATAGTTTCAAAGCCAAAGAACTCTCTGTTTGGTTTTAGAAATGTGTGCATATATACACATTTATACTTACTGAACTTGGTAAAATAAAGGCAACTTTCCAGTCTTAATCTCATGTAGAGAGAGAGACTGAGAAATGAAAAACTCTGAATATTAGAATAGTCTATGTGTCATCTATTTTTGAATACATTTTTGAGAGTGATCCCAAGATTTGTAGAAATGAGTATTGTGCTCTACAAAGTAAAATTAGGAAAGATTGTGATGTTTCAAATAATTTCTGGCTTTTCTTAGTTTCTTATCTAAACTTATAATGTCCTGATACTGAGTTGTAAGCAATGGTCATGGGCATTGTTCCTAATTCATTCTTTTATATGTAGTGAGCACTTAAAATATACAGATCATTATTCTAGGGCCTTGAGGATTCAAAGGTGAATTTAACATAACCCCTAGCATCATGGAACTCCCAGTCTAAAACTGAGGTGACAGAATAGTAAATAATCACAAAACTGTGTATGATAAGGAGTAGAATGGTATATGTAGTACGATGAAAGCAAGAATACACTTATGGGAACATAAAGAAACCTAGTCAGCTCAAGGTGGATAAGACTAGGAGGTGTTCTGAGAGAGAAAGATAATTGAATCAAGTCTTAAAGAATGAGCACATGTTATCCAGGTGGTGAAAAGAATTTAGTGAAGGCATTACTTTGAGAGGGCATGGCACGCTGGATGACCTAGAGCAACTTAAGAATAGGGTGCAAGGGGAGGTACTTGAAAAAAAGAACTGGAGGATGAAGAGCTTAGGCTATTAAGAATCTGTATGTCATGTTGAAGAGTATGAATTGTTTCCTAACTTCAATGGAGAAACACTAAATTATTTCTGAAGGGAAGAGCATGCTCAGCTATGCATTTTTGAAATATCAATCTGACAGCAGAGAAAAGCCAGATTAGAAGATATAAGAGTGGATATGGGTAGATCAGTTCAGAGACTATGACCAGGTCATAGTGGACTAAATGCAGGAGTGTTTGATATGGATACCTAAGAGCAAATGTATGTAGTTAGAGGTAGAATTAGCAAGACTCAATGACTTATTAAATATGGGGTAGGGCAGGGTGGTGAAGAAGTAAGGGAGAGGGTAGAGTTAAAGATGATGCAAGGGGTCCTTACTGGGACCAATGTGTCTTTCATAGTAATAACTGAAAAATAAAAATCTGGGAGAGTTACATGATTCATATTTAGGTATTATCTAATGTTAACATTTGCTAAGTTGAAAGGGAATATGGAATAACCAAGTGGAGCTGTAAGTAGGCAGATATTCTATATCACATCTCAACAGATGTCACTGGGTTGATAGCGGTTGACACCAAGAAAGTAGTAGAGATTCTACAGAGATAGTGTACTTAGAGAAAAGGGTTGAGGATGGAGTCCCGGGTAAAAGCAGCATTCCCTTGATTGAGAGAATAAGAGGAGCCTGGAAAGAGACTTAGAGGAGAAACGCAATAAAGACTGATGTTGTGAAAATCAAGGGTAGGGGGTGAGTTTCAAGAGGAAGCAATTGACTTTGTAATGTTGCAGAAAAGTCACATTAGAAAGAAATTACGATATTTCCATTGAACTTAGGAAATTAGGAGCAGAGATCTCCTCTTTAGTGAAAAGTATGAAAGCCAGAAATAGATTCAAGAACAAATGGATAATGATCAATGGAAAGACAAAGCATCTTTAAAATACTCAACTATGAGAGAAAGAAGGATAGATGGATAAAAGCTGGAGATGGACATGTGGTTGAATAATCTTTTTAAGATAGAAAGACTTGAGTTTGTTTATACTGCACTGAAAGATTTGAAGAAAAGAGACAAATTGAACTATTAGAAAAGGAGGAAGGAAGGAAGGAACCAAAAATATGTGGCAGGCAGAAATAAAATCCAAAGTACAGGAAAAGGACTAGCCCCAGACAGGACGTGGGATACAGTTCCACTGAAATAGGTGAGAAGTAAGAAAAAGCCAGAGAAGATAAATGTGTTGTGGGGGTGAGTAGCAAGAAGTTTAAAAGGGTTTATTTCATCTTTGTGTCTTTTTTTTTTTTCTACTTTTACCCTAAGATAGAAGATGAGTGGTTTGCTGAAAATAAAGGGACATGTGGAGGAGTAGAAGTCCTGAGTGGTGTTAAAAGTATAAGCCAGTAATAGAAGATGGGAGAGGAAGCAGACCAGCCTCATGTGGATGGGTTGTTGTCATTACTAAGGATACTCCTGAGGTTAGAGATTGTACATTTGTAATAGCACCAGCTTCTTGGTTAGTGGGTTTTCTCCTGCTGTATTCAGCAACTTGAATATAGGAATAGAGCGACGGACAGAAACATTGATCCAGAATTAATTCATTATTAATTAATTATTTGTCAGAATGATAAAAGTTTAAGATATTGGCTTGAGTGTAGTTGTATCATATGTTGCATTATATCATATGTTGTGTGATTTAGTCTAAAGCTATAAGAGTTGAGTTCTATTTTTATTCAGTGTTGGTACAAAAAGATACAAGGCATAATTTCTGTTCTTTTAAATGTATTGAGATTTGACTTATGTTTTAAGATATAACCGATTTTGGAGGATGATCCATGGGCTGATTAGAAGAATTTATTCTCAGTATTTTAGAGGTGGAATGTTTTGCATACGTCAGTTGTGTCCCTTTGTTCTACGGTCATGTTTAAGTCCATTGCTTCTTTGTTTAGTTTCTGCTTGACAGACCTGTCAGTTCTGTCAGAGAGGTGTTGGAGTCCCCAGCTCTTATCGTGTTGCAGGATATCATATTGTTCAGATTGGCTAGGGTTTGTTTTGTATATCTGGGAGCATTTAAGTTTGGTGTATAGATATTTAGGACTGAAGTTTCTTCTTATTGTATTGTTCCCTTGACCAGTACATAGTATCCATCTTTGTCTTTATTTTTGTTGCTATAAGTCCAACTGTATCTCCAAATAAGAGTGTAACTCTTGATTTCTTCTGATTTCCATTTGCCTGTCATATTTTCTAGCCTTTCACCCTAAGTCTTGTGTAGTCCTTAGAATTTAGATGTGCTTCCTGAAGACAACATATAGTTGGCTTGTGCTTTTTTTTAATCTGCTCAGCCAGCCTGCACTGGCTTTTTTTTAAAGACAGAATCTCACTTTGTCACCCTCAGTAGAGTACCCTGGCATCACAGCTCACAGCAACCTCCAGCTTTTGGGCTTAGGTGATTCTCTTGCCTCAGCCTCCCAAGTAGTTAGGACTACAGGCACCCACCACAACACCCAGCTATCTTTTCATTGCAGTTTGGTTGGGGCTGGGTTCGAACCTGCCACCCTCGGTATATGGGGCCAACACCCTACTCACTGAGCCACAGGCACCACCCAAACCATCCACATTTATTGAGAGAATTGGTATGTGTGGTGGAGTTTTGTTTGTCTTATTTTGTGAAGGTCTGTTGCTTAGTTTTGTCCATTGCGCTGTTGTGGAAGCGAGGCTTTCTATTTTAGCTTCTGGGTATCTTTATGTTGCTGGTGATCCATTGTGATGGTCAGTGTGAAGAACAGGTTTGAGTACTTCATGCAGAAGTCTTGTTGTGGCAAATTTCCTCAGTGTTTGAAGGTCAGTAAAACATTTGATTTCTCAATCTAATAAGAAATTTAGTTCAAGGCCAGGTGCAGTGGCTCACGCTAAGGTGGGCAGATTGCTTGAGCTCACGAGTTTGAGACCAGCCTGAGCAAAAGCAAGACCCTGTATCTACCAAAAATAGAAAAACTAAGGCAAGAGGATCACTTGAGCCTGAGATGGAGGTTGCTGTGAGCTATAATGCCATGGCACTCTACCCTGGCGAAACCTTGTGATTCTGTCTCAAAAAAAAAAAAAAAGAAAGAAAGAAAGAAAAGAAACTTAGTTCAGCAGGTTACGGAATCCTAAGCTGAAAAATTTTTTTGTGTAAGAAGGTTAAATGCTGATGACCATCCTCTTCTGTCTTGAAAAGTTTTAGCTGAAAGTCTACCATCACCATGATATTTTTCCCCTTGTAGTTAAGGATTTGCTTGTGCCTGGCTGCTTGCAGAATTTTCTCTTTCATTTTTTTTTTTCTTTTTCTTTCATTTTGACTTCAACCAAGTTAATTACAATGTGTCTAGGAGTTGCTTTGTTTGAATTGAGTTGTACTGGAGTTCTAGAACTATCTAGCATCTGAATTTCTGGGTCTCTTACAATGCTTGGGATAGTTTAAAGATATAACAGGAACAATTAATAAATTTGAAAAATAGATTAAGTCTTGACCAGTCTGAGTTCATAGAACAAGTAAAGTAGAAGTAAGGAATAAAGTCCACAATGAATATTCTTAATTCCAAAATCTGAAATCCAAAATGCTTCCAAATCTACAACTTTTTGAGTACCAACGTGATGCCCAAAGGAAATGTTCATTGGATTGTTTAGAATTTCAGATTTTCAAAGTAGAGATGCTCCACCAGTAAGAATAATGCAAATATTCCAAAATCCGAAAAAGTCCAAATTCCAAAAATCTTCTGGGCCCAAACATTTTCAATACAGGATACTTAACCCATATTTTAAAAGCTGTAAAAATCAGAGAATATAGATATTTAAGGTTATTATTTTTGATACAGAATCAGTTGAAGCCATAAAACCTGTCTTGGTCTATAGGCAGTGGGGAGGTTGAATTCAAGAAAAAGGACAAGTCTCAGAGCTCAGGAAATGAAGAACTTATGAGGTTAAGGTGTCAGATGAGTTAACCATGTGGATATTTCAGGGAAGCCAAATAAGACAATGATGGGACTTGGATGGAAAGGAAGTTCTAAAAAGAATGTGGTAGTTTTTCAATATTACAGCTGGATGGATATACAAATCCTTGAAGAAGGAATTTTTATAGTAGAGGAGCAAAGATTTGGGATAAGTAATGTGGTGCTAAAAACACGTCAACTCTCTTCTAAATACTGTGATAACCTGGCTTCGGGAAAATGACCAGCCTTTAGTTGAGCGTGTTTTTGGAAACGATGTCCCCATAGAGAAAGCTGGATTGTAATTAAAGCAAAGAAATGAAGTGAATGTCCAGTGAGGTTTTCAGAAGTCACAGTGGAAAAGTTTGGGAGGGAAGAAAGTTTGATTCAAAAGTGAGACACACAGGAATATGGAGATGAAACAGCAGAAAGTACAAATGACTTGAATGTTCCAAACACAGAATAAAATTATTTTGTAGTTACTTGCCCAGTGTTTTCCCTCATAATTCAAAGAAGATGTAACTAAAGGGCTTCTGAAGAAGTCCTAGTCACTGTCCAGAAGGTCCAGAAAAGGTTGATTTCACAGATCTCCTTTCAAGGTGAATTGTTCGACTTAAGGCAGGTGACAATGTAAAAATAATAGCAAACTGACTCTGATAATTTCACTTCTTTGTAAATAGAATCTTTTCTACAGAGAACTAGCCCAATATCAATTGTAGGGCTATTCTTAAAATTCTGAAATGCCTTCTCCATATCACTTAAACATGCCTTTTTCAGTTAAAATAAAGTGCTGCCTTCAGGGAGCACACCTCTCAAGAGATCAGTGAAATCAATGAAAAATTCAATGTCTATTTGTCAGTAAAGATGTGAAGTTGATGGGTTCTTGGGACTGGACGACTACTTAAAGATTCTAAAGTGAAATTAAGTGAAGTGTAGGTGCCAAAAATCTCAAGAGTTCTTTGAAGAATGGAAAGTGAAAGATGAAGACAAATTTAGAGAACTGTTGCTGGCATAGACCTTAACTTCCAGAGGGGTTGGGAATTGAATATCATAGAAATAAAAAAAAAAAAAAAGAAGAAGGGAACATTAGCATTCTATTGCAAAGGCAAAGAAGAAAAAATGCTGAAGGACTTTTTTCAAATGTATTAATGAGTAAATGAATGTAATTTGAAGAGGAATATCTTTTTAGTATTATTTCTTAAAATCAACCTTTAATAGCTACTACCATGATTGTCAAACCCTTGGATAAGTACTAACCTTAAAATTATTCTTATTAAGGAAAAGTAAGCTCATGTCAATTAGGAGAAAGTATTTTCAAATCTTCCAGTTAAAGCCTATAAATTCTAATCTACTTTTGATTTGTATTCATGGCCCAAGATTGGTTTTTCCAGGTTCCATCATTCTAATGACTTATATAACTTCCCAATATCTACGATGTGCTGAAATGCCCACGTCTTATGGGGGTTCCTCTTAGAATGCCACATGCTTTAGAGTCCTATTTTTCTTTGATTTCTTCCATAGGTAATAAGCTATAGCCCTCTTTTGTTAGAGTCATTAAAGGAGAAATATTACTTACTTAAAGTAAAAGACCAACTTAAAGGTAATCCTTTTTGTCACAGCAAATGGGCTCACACTATCAAGTCTTAAAGTACTAAGAAATTTAGCACAGTTTAAAAGTAGGTAACACAGTTTGAGTCCAGACTTAACTAGGCAATTTACAAACTGTGCAGTTAGGGTGTTACAGAGTCTTGGTCACATTTCTTAAGGCAGCAATAATTGCACCACATATGGTTCCTTCAGATGTTCTTTCTGTTTGCCTGCTAATGTAGAGGAGATTTTTGAGCCTATAATAATGGTGTACTTATTTTTTGCTCATCTTCACAGGCAGCACTAAATAAAATTAAATCTCCAATGAAGAGCTCCTAGAAAGAATCCAGTCTATGATCGCTGAAGTTGTAATCACAGCAACTCAGCTGTAAAAATAAAGGACAGGAGGATTCTTGAGTGTATGCCTCAGGATTCGTTAAAGTTAGAAAACTGCAGAGAGAGAGGTAAAAACATGAGGACGTGAAAAATCACCACATTAGTCTATTTTTCTCAATGTGCATATGCAAATGAGAGCATAGCCTAAGGTTTTTGTAAATGTTTATGGCAACAATTTTCTCTATCCCATGGTGATGACCTGCTTTATTTATTCAGTCAACAAATACAAGGTGGACATAAAGTTCATGTGCATTTTAAGAAATACTGTGCAATTTTAAATTGCACATGGACTTTCTGTCCACCCTGAGGGCCTACTTGTGCAGGCCCTGGAGATCTAGCAGTGTCTGACACGGAGGCACTCTCCTCTCATATGGACCTTCCGATGTGTGGGGGCAGACAGACAATAAGCAAGTAAGTAGGTCATGTAGCAATACATGCAATGAAGAATGCAGAACAGGGAGATAAGATCTAAGGGCCTGGGTGGGATGGCACTCCTTTGGATTGGAGTGTCTCTCTAATGAGACCCTATGAAAGTAAACAATGACAGTAGAAACTTTTGAAGTGACAACATTCCAAGTAGAGGGAAAAGTTAGTGCCATGATCTCAATGGGAGTCAGTTTGGTTTGTTCAGGAAACAAAAAGAAAACCAATGCTGGGGAATACTGACTAATTAGTAAACTACCATCTGCCAATTGCTGTAAATATCATACATATCACCAAATTTCCCAGAACATTCTATCAACCATCTAAGAAAAATATTTACACATTTCATTTTAATGAGCATGATTTGGGCTCTGTTATCTGCTCGAGTTGTAAGGATGAATCACTCATGATCTAGGACTTCATGTATTATGAAAGATATAAAAGCATTTAAGAATAACAAAATACGAAAAAAGTGCTTTATCAGAAATGCTACAAAATGTGTTGGGAACAACTACATGTCAATTTTCCCTTTTGGGTCAGCAAAAGCAAACATTTGAGATGAGCTGTGAAGCATAAGTAGAATTTTCCTGTCAGACAAGGAGATAAATGATCAAGACTTCTTTCGTGAACACCGGCCCCATGTACAAACTGCCCCCTGGAGATTGTCACCTGAGAATCCCTCCTCACTGAGATGAGATTTAATCTGCTGGCCAGGTGCAGTGGCTCAGGCCTGTATTCTCAGCACTCTGGGAGGCCATAGAAGGTGGTGGATTGTCTGAATTTAGGAGTTTGAGACCAGCCTGAGCAAGAGTGAGAACCCATCTCTACTAAAAATAGAAAAACTAGCCAAGTGTTGTGGTAGACATCTATAGCCCCAGCTACTTGGAAGGATGTGATAATAGGATTGCTCAAGCCCAAGAGTTTTAGGTTGCTGTGATCTATGATGCCATATCACTCTATCTAGAGCAATGGAGTGAGACTGTCTTGAGAAAAAGAAAAAAATTCTAAAAAGACATTTTCTTGGCTCATAGTTGTTCCTCATCCTATATTCTTTATTAAGAATATTATTCTTTATTGTAATGAATAACTCCACTCTGGAAACTGGTTATTAACTTGACTCCCTCTTTCCAATCTCCACACCCACTTCATCACCCAATGTTGCCATTTCTACCCTTAGTTAGCTACTCAACCTCCCCCCTTCATTATTACTGTCTTTGATACTTCTTTTTCCCCTAGAATGCATTGCATATCTTCAAACCAAATTTCAGTTCAAGATATCCTAAAACCCTGTTTATTGCCTTTAATCAAAAAAGCCACATAAAGACTTAAGAGTAGGGCACAGGGGTTCTTCCACTCAACTTCTAAGGCCTGTTTCTGCCAACTCTCTTCTTAGTTCTCCATCTCTCTGAAGGAAATGAAATGAAGGGTGGGAGTAAAGGTCATAGTTTAGGTTGCAGGATTACCATGGCATGTGGAAGCTCTAAACTTAGAGTTGAGAAGCTCCACCTTTTTTTGTCTTCGTATCCATCCTGTCTTTTCCACCTGTCTCTGGGACATGGACTGCATAGGGCCTGCATCTTTGGGTGATCGTAGTCAGATTTCTCTCTTTTCCCATTTCTCATTTCTTCCACACCTTGTCTCTTGACTGATAAAGGAGACCAACTTGACTTGGTGCCCATAGCACAGTGGTTATGGCGCCAGCCACATACATCGAGGCTGCTAAACAACAGTGACAACTGCAACAAAAAATATCTGGGTGTTGTGGCAGGCGCCTATAGTCCCAGCTACTTGGGAGGCTGAGGCAAGAGGATCCCTTATGCCCAAGAGTTTGAGGTTGCTGTGAGAGG
>NW_003852562.1:1487092-1505377 GCF_000181295.1 Otolemur garnettii
AGAATGTGAACGTTTTAAAATAATAACTAAGAAAATGACATGAAGGCTATGTTAACCAGTTTGATGGAAGTGTTTCGGATTGTGTGTGTAAACCCCACACTGTACCCCAGAAGTGCATTAATGTACATAGTTACCATTCAATAAAAAAAAAAGAAAGAAAAAAAAGGCTCTTCTTAATGTATTAAGCATTTTTTCCCCATCCATTAATGAAGTGATATTTTTGTTCCCATTTTTCAACAATTCTCTCTTTGTACAACTTTCTGCAGTCTTGGGGTGTGGGGCAGGGGGTGGGAGAATATTTGCAAAGTGCCTGTTGAAGCCTTTATGAGGAAAACAGTGTGCTGACCAGCAGGAGAGTAATCTGAGGATCTAGGTCTGGATTGTTGCATTCCTGGACCAGAGCAATAATTTCATTACTATATCAGTGGGTTCTTCTTAATTACTAATTTTTGCAAAATTGTACAAAGCACTATTCTAGACTGTTAGGGGAAATAATTTTCATACGTTCTTCTGAAGTGGTTGGGTCTATTTAATAGGCCTATAAACAAAAACATCAAAAGAAGCAATATTTCTCAATGAAGAGGATCACTAGCACATTGGATAAGAAATTCCTTCTGCCATAGTAGCCCAAGAATTGTAGGACATTTAGCAGGTGTCTCTGTCCACCCACCCTAAACGTTAGTGGCATCCCACAGTCACTGTGACAGCGCACAGCACTCTCCTTCCCATTTCCCAGTGCCTTCTGTGGCTGTGGTTCCAACCCAGAGCTGAGAACGACCAGGAGGAGGGAAGCAATCAACAATCTACGTTAGGCTTCTAGACTAGTTTTGGAAATATAGATATTGAGATCTGAAATCAATCAAATTATCAAGTCAAAAAACGAAGCCTGAATGTGGAGGAAAGAGGAGTCAAATTAACTAATTGTAGGAAGATCAGAAGTCAATGGAGAGTGGTAGAGAAAGCTCATAGGCTCAGAGTGAGATTAAATGAACCTCTTCCCAAAACAAAAGAGGAGTGAAAAGTCTTAAATATCCTGAAGTGTTTTTCCTCATCAGTCTGCCCCAGGTTCATGGGTTAACCCTGTTTCCCCCCACAGGGTCTTCACTGGCACTTTGCAGGTAGTCTCTATCCTTTGCTGACTTGTTTTATCTTCCACTTCCTGTAGAGGTGAGAATACAGCAATGCATCTTGATGTGTGGCTCAGTGCTGAAGCGGGTCTGCAAGCCCTGCATAGGGATTATATAAAAGCATGAATGAAAAAGTCACTCAAGCCATTTAGAATTTCAAGACGTTCTTATATGGGTGACTAAAGGCTCTTGCACACTTCTGCATCCCTGTCCCCTCCTGGGCATCCTTCTACCTGTTTCTTTCTCCCCCCTCATTGTCTATCTCATCTCTCCTCCATTGTTCACCTCCAGGACCTCTTCCGATAAAAGCTCTTTTCAAGCCCTCAGTGCTTCCTTGTATTTTTTTGTCCTTAAGGATCTTAGAGTATTTGCTTTATTTTATAGTATTTGTATATAGGCCTCATCCCCTCTCCCTGCATGGATTGGAAACTCATTGAAAGTAAGACAGTTTTTATTGTATTGTATTATTTATTTATCTGACACAGGGTCTGTCTGTACCCAAGCTAAAGTGCAGTGCCACAATCAGCTCACTGGGGCCTCAAAGTCCTGGGCTCAAGTGATCCTCCTGCCTCAGGCCTCCTTAGTAGCTGGCACTATAGGCGGGTGCCACCATGCCTGGCTAATTTTTTTTTCATAGAGATAAAATCCCACTATGCTGCCAAGACTGGTCTCAAGCCCCTGACCCCAATCAATCATTCTGCCTACGAATCACAGCAACCCTGTAATCTCAAAGCACTGGGATAACAGGCCTGAGCCAAGACACCCAGACATAAGACTGGTCTTACTCATTTTATTTGCTGCCCTACTTGAAATTACCTCCTACTTCAGTGGTTCTCAGTCACCATGCTGAAAAGCTTTACAAGGATGCCACCAACTTGCCAGTGATGTGTAAAAGTTACTTTACCTTATACTTAAGGATAGGCATTGTTACAGCAAAGTCTGCAGATGACGCCCAGAGTTAAGAGGATGGCACTATACAGTGCAGGACAGGTGTTTGTCGTAAATAAGAGGCTCGATGTTATCAAAATTATGTCAAAGAAAGACCATAATAATCACTGAAGGTGGAAAAAATGACCATTTAAGAGAAAAATCAACTACAACTGCTTTTGCCATCTACAGCTGTGGCATGATTCATTTCTGGGATGGATGGATATTTTATTTTAAAAAGCACCTTGATGCATAAGGCTGAGAAAACAAGGAAACCTAGATTGGGCTGTCAAATCAAGATTGATTGGCAATGTTCCTGGAGGCAGAGCACGCGAGATGTGGGACTAGGGTGGGGAATGTGAGATGTGGGACCAGGGTGGGGAATGTGAGAAGGGACGTGGGGCAGGGAGGAAACGGGGAGAGCTGCAGAGCACTGAGCCAGGTAGGTGGACCTGGAGCAAGACCAGAGAAAACTCCTATGAAAGTGCTTCTATTTATGTATTTTATTTTCCCCTGGTTTATGGGAGAAATCATAAGTAGTACCCAATTTTGAGAGTTTTTTCCCTATGTTATTATATCCTCAATCATTTGAAGCATTCAACAACATTTGCTACACACAACAGCATTCTTTTAGTAAGGCAAAGAGAGTAAGAAAGCAGAGCTGATACTCCAAGGAGGCCAAACTGTACAGACAGGGGTCTTGATCGTCAGGTGGCTTTTCCTGTTCTGGTTCTGGCGCTGTTGAATTCAGCCCCATTGCTATCCTCCCATGATCTCCTTCGAATCACAGGAGATTGAAAGGCTGTGATTGCCATTTGCCAGATTCCCTCGGTTGAGAGCTTACAGTTAAGCATTGCTGGTGGCCTGAGGGTAGCATTGGGTAGGATATAGGGGAAGGGTGGAAAGGGGAAGAAACTATTTTTTCGGACTTGTGACAGCACCTCTGGACAGTCAGAGCAGCAAGCAGGGAAATGTCATCCCCTGGGTTTCCGACCAGACAGTGGTTTAGGCAACAGAAGTAGTGGCATGTCACTTCTAGGTGCCAGCTGCAGCAGCAGCAGCGATGGGCATCTTCTGCCCTCTGTGCACCGTGGTGACAGTGTGAATGCTGGTGTAAAACTTCTGCAGAGTGGGGAGGCACCGTAGCTCAGTGGGTAGGGTGCCAGCCACATACACCAAGGCTGGCAGGCTGGAACCTGGCCTGGGCCAGCTAAAACAACAATGACAGCAGCAACAATAACAACAACAAAATAGCCAGGCATTGTGGTGAGTGCCTGCGGTCCCAGCTACTTGGTAGGCTGAGGCAAGAGAATTGCTTAAGCCTAAGAGTTTGAGGTTGCTGTGAGCTGTTACTATGATGCCAGGGCACTCTACCCAGGGTAACAGCTTGAGACTCTGTCTCAAAAACAAACAAACAAATAAACAAACAAAAAACTTCTGCAGAGTGCGGGCTACACCAACAGCCTCCGCCCCACAGGTGCAGGGACTCCGGGTAACTGTCTCTCCTTTCACTCCTCTATCCCTCAGCATCTTTCTTTCTCCTTTTTAGCCCTGCCAACATTTTTGTGACCTAGTTCTTGTTTTAAATTCCCTTTGTTTGAGAAAATGTGACAGTAAAGTTTATGTATCAATCTGACTATGTCACGGAGTGCTAAGATATTTAATTAAGTGTTATACTGGGTGTCTCTGTGAGGGTGTAAAAGTGACTGACTTTGAGTAAAGCAGGTTGCCCACACTGTTGTGGGTGGGCCTCATCTAATCAGTTGGATACCTGAATAGAACAAAAAAGCTGACCCCTCTAGGAGTAAGAGGGAACTCCTCCAGCCTGACTGAGCTACACCAGTCTATTCCTCCCTTCAGACGAACCGAAAGAACTGAAACATCAGCTCTTGTTGGGTCATGTGCCTACTGGTTTTTAGACTTAAACGCTGTCGATTCTCCTGGTTCTGGGGTCTTTGGACTCACATCGAAACTACACCCTTGGCTCCAGTTTCCTGAGTGTAGTGTAGTTTTTGAGGCTTCTCAGCCTCCATAATCTTGTAAATCAGTGCCTTATAATAAATCTCTTATGTAATTACATAAACACAAACATTATTATATTTTTTATATATATATATATATATATTCTGTTTCAGTGGAAAACCTTGACTAATACAGATTTTGGTTCTGAGAAGTGCGGTGATAATGTCACAAATACCTAAAAATGTAGAAGTGACTTTGGGACCAAGTAATGCATAGAGACTAGAGGAGTTTTGAGGTATGTGTAGAAAAAGCTTGGATTTCTGCATGTGGAATATTGGTAGATTCATGGACTTTAAGGGTCATTCTGACTGAGTCTCAGATGGAAATGAGGGACAGGTTATCGACAACTGAAGGAAAGGTGATCCTTGTTATAAGTGGCAAAGAACTTGTCTGAATTGTGTTCTAGCATTTTGTGGAAGGATTCGGAAGCCATGAAATTGGATATTTAGCTGAAGAGACTCCTAAGCAAAATGTTGAAAGTGTAACCTGGGTCCTTCTGGCTGCTTAAGTAAAATATGAGAGGAGAAAGATGACTTGGAGAAGCAATTGTTAAACTAAGAGAAACCAGAACTTAAAGACTGGGAAAATTCTCAGTCTGTCCATATTGCAAAAACTGAGAAACCATGGTCAGAAGGAAACGCCAAAGGTGGGGCTGAAATGTCAATTGACGAAGAGATTATGGGATTGTGTGTGCAGAAACACCATCAGGGTGCATTGGAGGGGACAGAGATGAGACAAAATTAAGGAAGCTGTCAAATTCCTTAGATTCTGTAGGATAAGATGACAAAACAAACAAAACTATTAGACTTTAAGCATGCTTCCAGAACAGAAAAGAACCATACTTTAGGTCATTCAGAGGTCATCAAGGCTGCCCCTCCCACTGCAGGCCCAGGGGGCAAGGCTGGCTCTTCCTCAGTTTCCTTTTAGGTTGCAGCAGGAAAGGATGCCTCTAGCCAGTGCCTCAGGGATGGGGCCACCTTCAAAGAGAGTCAGTGGTCATCAGGGCCACCCCACAGAGCAATGATGGTGATACTGTTGTCACGGTGGGCCTGTAGGATACAGCAATGAACCAAAGAGGATTATTCTTGAGCCTGAGGATCTAATGCAATTTGCCTTGCTAGGTTTTGAACCTGCTTAGGACTGACCTGTCACCTCTTTTTTTGTCTAATCTTTCTGTTTGGGTTGGAAATGTCTATCCTATTTTTTCCCACCATTGTGTGCATTATAGTTGGTCACTACAAAAGTTTCGAGACAGACTATGTTATGGTTCATTATTTCATTTCTAAGAATCACAGATGACAGCAGCATCCTTTCTGATTCACCTGTGCAAGTTTCAACTTTCTGGGCTTAGCAGGTGTTGCTGGGAGGGTTTCATTTGTTTCCTTCTGTGTGGATTTTACATTTTTTGATTTATGTATAACCCCAAACTTTCATAATGAGCCAAGTAAAAATACATAAGGTGTCTGGTGTCACAGATTCACAGATGCAGGGGCATTTTGCTTCAGCATAAATTATACCTGAGAGTCTCAATGCTATTTCATTTAGACAATATTTGGATGAAACTTTGCACTTCAGAGTTGATGTTGGAACAAGATAAGGTCTTTGGAACTATTGAAGTGGAATGAATATATTTTGCAGGCAAACAAAGAGGTTATGAATTTTGGAGAACCATGGGAGCATGCTATGGACTGAATTGTGCACCCTCCTCCCTAAGTTCACATGTTGAAGCCCCATAGCCAATTGTGAATATTTGAAGAAGTGATAAAGGTCAAACAATGTCATAAGTATAGCCCAATGTCATAGGGGCTGGTGTTCTTACAGAAGAGGGAAAGACACAAGAGCTCTCTCTGTGTCATGTGAAAACAGAGAGAAGGTCAATATCTTCACACCAGGAAGAGCACCCTCACCAGGAACTGAAGTGACTGTGACCTTATTCTTGATCTCCCCAGTCTCCAAGAATTGTGAGAAAGTACATCTCTGTGGCCGAAGTCACCCATTCTGTGGTATTCTATTATGGTAGTCCAAGCTACAGAAATCCAGACTCATTTCATTTTGTAACTGGGTAACAGTGAACACAGAAATCATTAATGATGGCTCAAGGTCAAACAACAGTGGAAAAGCAGATGCAATGTGGACAGCTAATAGATGCAATGTTGGAGGTGCAAGAAAATATTGATGGGGGAGAAGGGATGACACTGGCATCCCAGAGCATGTTACTCAGATATTACCAAAAACATGATAACAGAATTTTAGGAAATTTTGAAGATGTCTGGATTACGTTATGTTGACTATGACATAAAATAACCTGTACTTTTGAGTGTATAAAAGAACCTGATGAAGGAAGTAACTATTAATATGTCTCCTCCTTCAACAAGACCTCAGGGTGGAAGTGAAACCAATTGAGTAGTATGATGACTGGATACTTTTACAGACACTGTGAGCCACCATGTTCTGAAATTATGGTATAATTACTGTGGACTTGTGTAGTACATTTTATCTCTCCAAGTTTGTTGCTCAAAATAGTTGGCTTTCAAGGTATACTCTAAAACACAAAAAGGTTGAGAGCCATAGCTTTGCAGAGTAGACCTTCAATAAACGTTTATTCAGTGACCTCCAGCTTTGCATTATCTTAGAGAAAGACATTACAGACAAACAAACAAAAAATCCCTATATTTTTGTTAACTGAAAGCTGTTTCGATTTATGCATATGTACAATTGACATTTATAGTGAACAATAATAGAAAGTTATGGTACTGTGATAAATAGAAAGATAAATAAAATTTTATTAATTATAGCGTTATCTGTGGTATTGGCAGAAATAGTTATAAATATAAATGTTCATCTTAAAGTGGAATTAATGGTCAAAAAGAACATTTGAATTTTACTAAAAATATTGTTTTTTATTTTTATCAAATGTGCTAAATTGGGAGCATTAGAGAATGAAAATAAATTATTTAGAGAAAACTGAAAGCTTAAAACAGAAACAAAACACCAACTGACAATGTAGTTTTCAGAGCCTGAGAATACTACAGAAGACTTCTGAGAAACCACTGCTTTATTTTAAGCTATTAAAATGGTTGACTACATAATCCTTCATATTCAGAAAATGTGATTTTATTTGCGGACCCTCTAATAACCGTGATAACTCATGATGTTTTTTTTCCATTGTTAGTGTTTTTTAAGTATATCACTTTTAAAAGATAGATATTTTTTATGATTCAATTCAAACCTACTATAAAAATGACCCTTCTAAATAGTACAATTCAGTACTATTAGTCTATTCCCAAGGTTTTGCACCCACCACACTACCCAATTCCAGGTTATTTTTATTAGCCAAAGAAGGAACCTGTAGCCATCAGAAATCACTCTGTGTTCCCCAGACCCTGATCCACTTGCTGACTCTTATGAATTTGCCTATTCGGGGCATTTCATATGAAAGGAATTATGTAACATATGGAGTCTTTCACTTAGCACTTTGTAGCATGTATCAGTATTTTATTCCTTTTTGTTGTCATCCCCAATATTTCAGCAACTAGCTTAATTATGACAAGTTTCTGCATGCTTTTCCAGTTGAATCCCCTCATAAGATAGGCCCTCAGCTGACTTATCAAAGGAGACCCACTTAGTATTACTTGAAGAGTGTCAAAAAACTCTCCCCCCAAATTTATTTATTCTACCTTATCATACTATATCCTCCCTTCCTCCTGTACTTCTTTATATTCTACCACTAAAAATTCATCCTAATATCTTTGTTTGGAGTTACAAAGACTCTTTCAAAGTATAATGAAATGCAATTAATTTTCAATTGACTAGCTTAGTTTTATCAAGAACAGTAAACTAATATTGTTTAATCCCCCAATTTAGAAATTGGGATGTTTTAATAGAGGAAGAAATGAGATAAGAATAATATTAAAGTAGGTGCTTTTTGAAGAAAAGGTGGCTTAGAGTCTCTGAGAACCTGATGAAGGGAAATTATTAGTTTCTCAAGTCACCCAACAAACATTTATTGAGCCCCTAATTCAATAATGTCAAGTCCTATACTTGGAAGTCAGAATACAAAGTCATATCCTACCTTTAAGGAACCCACAGTCTTGTATAGGAGACAAACATGTAATCAAACCTGACACAGAGTGTTGGGTGCTGATGATCTAGGACAGTGGACACCCCCAAACAGGATCTGTTTGAAAGCCAAGTGAGTTCTAGGCTTTGTGTGGGAAAGAATTCAAGAGCAAGCTGAACAAGTAAAGCAAAAGCAAGTTATTCAAGTAGGAAAAGAAATTAAATGACGCCTGTTCCAAAGACAGTTCAGTGGCTCACTCTTGGAGCAGCAGGGAGTAGCACCTTGTGGGTGTCAGAGGTCTTATTTTCTACCTTCTATTTAATCTTATGTTAAGTGGAGGGAGTATTATTCATAAGATTTCTGGGAAAGGGGTGGGGAGTTCCCAGAACTGAGGCTCCCGCCCCTTTCTAAACCATACAGGGTAACTTCCAGGAATTGCCATGTCAGTTGTAAATTGTCCTGGTGTTGGTGAGAGGTTTTTGTATGCCCATACATTATAAGCAAGGTATAATGAGCGGTGAGGGTAACCTGAGGTCATTTTTCCGAGCCAGCTGGGTTCTAACTGGTTTTGGCTGTTTTTTCCACCTTCTTTTGCTTTATCAGAGATTTTGTGTTGGGTCTTCTGACTCTTTATAGAGCAGGACTGTCTTCTCCTGACTCATTTTCCCCTCAGAGTTTATTTTCTCCTTAAGGGGTTGTTGAAAAGTGAATGTCCTTCTTCTCTAGCTTTTTTAGGCTGACTTAGAGGTATTGACCCTGCCTGTTATAGGAGGAGTTAAAAATCTGTGGATGCCTGATTTAAGGGGCCCAAGGGCAGGACATTTTCATGTTCTGGACTAGGTGATGGGATGGGCTGGAAGTCCTGTGCCAGCATCATCTTTCTGTGAAATTACTGTAATCTAAAAGACTCAACCTTTACAGGAATATTAAACAAGCCAGGACCAAAGATCACCTATAATAAAATTTCCATTAAGGCCCTAATAGAGGTAGTAACCAGGTAACAGATGGTAAAATTCCTCCTATTGTGTCCCAGACAATTTCCTCCGAGGTGGCACCTTCACCAAAACTGGGCAACCCATTTAGCCTGTTATTTATTTTCTTTATCTTTTAAAATTTGTCTATTGGTATTGACATAATACAGTAAATTTTATTGATTACTGCACAAACACCACCTTGTTTAGCCAGTAGATAGTCCAAGGCTATTCAGTTATCTTTTACTGAATTGGTTAAAGAATCTGCAGAGGTCTTAAGCTTAAAGCATCGCTTGTAGTCTGGGCCAGAACTTACGGCTGGGTAGACAAGTTTCTTATGGTGACTTTATGATAAATAAAATCTCTCCAAGGGGTGGCCGTTCTAATAGCAGCTTTTATCTGAGTTAGGATGAGACTGATGGCCCTTTTCAATGAGTGAGACAAAGTTATTATATTACTTCTTTGCTTGTTCACAGTGAAATAAATCACACAGTCACAATATCAGCATCATAGTCTGTCCTGTAACTCATGTTGTGTTAACAATGTTATAATTTTCTGATAGACAGGGATTTTGGTATTATATAATAATTATCTATTATAGATAGATCAGTATAATCTATTGATTACCAAATCATCAGGGCTGATTTAATCCTTCCACGTGAAGACAAGGAAGTGCTGAAGCACACAACAAAGTTTTGGGTAGTTTTCCCTGGGACCAGTAGTTATCTTGACACTTGCTTGATCTACTTTGTGACAATTTTGCTGAGCACTCCAGACCAGCACAGTGTCTTTATTGTGTGGTGGGAACTTGTATTTTTCCCTCAATCTACCCAGCTTCCCAACTCTTACAATCTTTCTGCCCAGTCTTCTGCAATATTCCCTTAGTGGGAAACAAGGGGATATCATATCTATGATCTTACATTGACTTACATCTTATGAGGATAATTTGTATATGTAATTCATATCTAAAATGTAGGCAACAACAATGAAGGCAAGTGTTACACACAATCATTATGTCAATTAATAAAACATAGCTCTAACGTGTAGGCAAAGAATGGACCATTCAGAAAAAGAATTTAAAAAAATAAAAAAAGGAAAGAAAGTGTAAAGGCAGTTCTGAGTTAAACCCAGTAAAATTCTTTCAACATTCAGTGAAAATAATCTGAGGCCGACAGCACTGGGTATGCTTCTCTAGTGAGTATATTTTTTAATGCGTGAAGAACATTTAAGTATGTGCACGTGTGTTGTGATATATATTTTAAATTGTAAATACAAATAAATATTTCTGACAAATCATTTGAAAAAAAGAAAAAAGTAAAAGACTCTCTGATTTTTCTCTGTTATTAATCTGGACAACGAGATGATTTAAAACATCAATAATGTATTTTTTATCTAAAATATATGCAGAGCAGGTGGTTTCAACTAAGACACAGGTCCTACCCCGTGTTGCAGTGAGCATATCTAGGGCCATTTTTAATTTAGCTACTTTCCTGGCTTTTAAGAAGTACACAGCATTTTTGTGTGTATGGCTCAGTGCTTTAGCTATGCATTGGGCCAAAGCAGTAACTTGGGTGATAGCATCTTACCCTACAGACTGGGCATAACATCTCATGTGCATCCATTATTTACGTTAATCTATCCCAAATTAATGTGTGTTGGCTGCATGTTAGTGTCTATGTGTTGTCTCACTAATGTAAAAACATGTCGTTTAGTTTTACTGACAGCTGGCGGGGGGAGGTATTCTGAACTATAGGAAAGTGCCAGCCATGACGGATGGAGTTTATCTTGCCCATGTGGGTAGAGAGAGGCACACTCCCCAGAGAGCTTATGTAGTCACTTCAAATCTGTGATGTTAAGGGTGGCACATTACATGGCATCCTGCTCCCACAAACCCAACAGTCAGACTGGCTGTTGACATATTCCGTTTGTCTAAAAAGACATTGCCATTTTCTGCAGATAGCAGAAAGAATAGCCTACACATGTAAACACAGGTGTTTAGAAGAAATTCTCAAGGCCAAATCTAACCCTTGGCTTCCTTCTTTAGGCATGGGTATAACAGCCAACTGATACATTTCTGGCCTTGCCGATGTCACTTCCACTATGATGGCTCCTGCTTGTGTTAGTGACTATGCAAGATGAGGCCTCAAGTCTTCTAGACCTTGTCAAGGAGCACAGTTGGAGTCACTTCACCTTTAGCCACCTCCATGGCACCTTCAGATGCCATAAAGCTGATCTCTCATGAAGGATAGACTGCAGCTCAATTTCAGGTCCGTGGAGCCATTGATGCTCATCACGTCTGTTGGTTTTCTCAGGAGTATGGTTTGGCCATCTGCTTCGGGGACATGCCTTGGAGTCTCAGAAGCAACTCTAAGAGTTTGCAGAATCCATTTTATGGGCCTTGCCCACAGCTCATGAGAAGCAATGTATAGGTGGTAGTGGGTTACCTGTTCAAAGCACATGTAGCCCCTGGGAGATTCTTAGTCCAGGGCCTTAATGAGCCATCCTTACACAGTGCACAGATTTGAGTTTCTCATAAACCATTTCATTTTCTTTTTTCTATTACACATGTCCCTATTGGATTATATGTAAGGTGAACTCTCTAGTCTATGTTTTATTCTGTTGCCCATTTTTAAAAAATTATCTGGGGTTCATTGAGGGTATAAAGAATTAGGTTACACTGATTGCATTTGTTAGGTAAAGTCCCTCTTATAACTGTGTCTTGCCCCCAAGAGGTGTGCCAAACACCATAATTTCCCACCTCCTCCCTCCTCCTCTCTCCCTGCTCCTTCATTCCCCTGCCCCCACCTTGAATTGATTTGAGTTTTTGCCTTATGAGGGTAGATATTATATCATTTACTGGCTTCATGTTAGAATTGAGTACATTAGATTCTTGCTTCACCATTTATGTGATACTTTACTATGAAGAATATGTTCCAACTCAATCTTAATACAAAAGATGTAAAGGATCAAAAGGGGGGTCTACTTGGAGTTCTTTGAGGATTCTTCATACTTCCTTCCAAAAAGGCTATATTAATTTGCAGTCCCACCTGCAGTGTTAAAGTGTTCCCTTCTCTCCACATCCACGCTAGCATCTGCAGCTTTGAGACTTTGTGATGTAGGCCATTCTCACTGGAGTTAGGTGATATCTCAGGGTAGTTTTGATTTGCATTTCTCTGATGATCAGGGACAATGAGCATTCTGTTGCCTAGTTTTGAATGTTATGTCCTGTGAAATGGGAACCTTGGTCACTAAAAATTCTTTAAAACCCTATAGGTAAAACCCCAAACATCCAAAATTAATTTATCTATGCTATATGAGAAATTGAGAATCTTAGTTTTAGTTGCAGACTTGCCGGAATTTTGTTATACAGAACATCACCATTTGAACCTAAGAATTTAGAGATATTTAAATCAGAATGTTTTTTGTGGTCTTTTTGAAGACTTAATCATGTTTTAAACACAAAGCTCATAAATCATGTCTAGTTCTAATAACAGGAAAAGGAAGCATATAGGTAGCTAAATACTATATTTAATTATCCAGTAATGGATTTATATTAATTTAGATAGAAGCAAAATTACTAAATGAGTCTTAATGTCTGTAAATATAAGACTGGTCCTTTGTCTCATGAAAGCAGTTTACTTTGATTGCTGTATTAGATACCCAGGAGTCAAAACCTTGTAACTTAATGGCACAAGGGCTAGTTAAAAATATTTGATGCAGATTTGATTTGATCTTGAGGCTGATTCTTAAAGATATTAAAAGGCTCAAATCAGCTGATCAAAACAGAATCAAGGGTCACTGTAAAATAACAGCAATTTACTTAACCAAGAGTGTTAATCAAGACTTTAAAGACAACCCCATTATATGGATGTAAAAACTTCATCCATACTGGCCCATAGCTTTTTAAAGTTTAATTTTTTAAGCAATCAAAAAACTAACAAGAACAACATAGGAAGGATCTTTATGAAACACAGAATCTCTGTTTCCCAGTTAGAAAATCTCTCTTTTCCCAATTAGAAAAAAGCACAGAAAGGGTGGTGCCTATGGCTCAAGGAGTAGGGGCTCCAGGTGGTGGGTTCAAACCCGGCCGCAGCCAAAAATTGCAAAAAAAAAAAAAAGAAAAGAAAAGAAAAAGATAAAGAAAAACCTTCTGTAGTCTGTTTTTTTGTGTGTGTATTTGTAAAATCCATTTACATGATTTGGAAGTCAAACGTGATGAAAAGAATACTTGAGTTAATTAGACACAGGGAGAGTATCCAAGGTCATGAGTATATCAGAGGAATGTGAATAAGAAAAACTAGTACCTTGAGGAGGGGAGCAAATGAGTCTTAGCAACAGCATGGGCGTTTTCTGACCATATTGAATAATTCAGACATATCAAGAACAGCCGAGTACAGAATTAAGTTTTCCTGGAGGAAAACATTGCTTTTCTAAATATTTAAGTTAAAACATTTTAACATCAGCCTGTAACAACAGACTTAGAACCAGAAGGGAGAAACATGGGAGCTGACAGAAAAGGTTGAAAAGAGAGTTATCTATCATCTCAGACTTTTCACAGGGAGAAATCCTAAAATCAGAAAGACATGGCAAATGTCGGACTTCTGGGAAGTCTGAGGAGTTTCAAAGAAGTAGATTATAGAATTAGAATATAGAATTACTGTCAGGTCCTGCTCATGGACGTCAGAATACAAAGTTATACCCTGCCTCTAAGGACCCACAGTCCTGTATGGGAAACAGACGTGGGATCAAGCTAATGCAGGGTGTTGGGTGCTGGTGATATAGGAAAGTGGACTCTGAAGCCCAGGTGGGTTCTTGGCTTGATGTGGGAAAGAATCCAAGAGCAAGCTGACAAAATAAGGCAAAAATAACTTTATAAAGTAGGAAAAGAAGTCAAGGGACACTGCCCCATAGACAGAACAGCAGCTGTCTCTCAGAGCAACAGAGAGCAGCACCTTGTGAGTTTCCGGGGTCATCTTTTACACATCCTATTTGATTTTATGTTAAGTGGAGGGAAGATTATTCATAAGATTTTTAGGAAAGGTATAGAAACTGAGGGTGCCTCCCTGCTTTCCTTTTCTAAACCATACACATTAACATCCAGGCATTTGTAAATGGTCGATTGCTAACACATTATAAGGGGGAATAGCGAGCAGCAGCGAGCAGCAAGCAGCGGGGGGAACTTGAGCTTGTTTTTCATGGCCAGCTGCCGTCCTGCTGGTTTTGTTGCTTTCTCTGACATTTCTCGTTTTATCAGAGACTTTGGCTCAGGACTTCTGACTCCTTACTGAGCCAGTTCTCCATCTCCCTGGGAAAATGCACTGACAAAGAGCTCCGGAAGCACAGGGGAAGCAAAGTTGGATAGGAGGAGAAAGCTCTGGAAGGTTTTCGAGGAGAAGTGATGTGAGAAGTGTCCCATGGTAATGAGATCAAGAAAGGGAGAGAGGTATTGTGCACAGAGGAATAACACCACCAGGAAGCCCATAAGAATGAAACCACAAGGCTACATTCAAAAGAGGGAAGGAGACCAGTATGGTGGCCAAAGGGAAGGGAAGGGAGATGAGATTAAAAGAATGGTAATAATGTCGCTACAATCAAAACCAGATAGTTTACTACATAAATACTTTCTATGCCTTATCTCAGTCAATGCTCACAGCAATCTGATCACACGTGTGCCATTACATCTCTATGTTACAGATGGAGGGAACCGAGACACAGAAAGTTTCAATTTTTTTAAGGATTGTAAAAGTTATATTTATTCACTATGCTACATTTATTATTATGTGGAGAACTGTTTATGCACCCAATTTGCATGTATAAAACTTTATACAAATTATGGATAACGCATACTCCACAGTGACTGCGTGGAGTGTGATGAAAGAGTATAATGGTGGGCCTCGTGTGCTAGGCTGAGAAATTTGACCTTTATCTTGAAAGAGATGGGACCCCAAAGGGTTTTAAGCAGGAAGGTAATCTGACATGAGCAGATCCGCAATCTTAAAAATCACTCTGGTAGAGATTGTGTAGGAGAAAGGGCCTGTTACTTCAAAGGCTGAGAGAATGATAATCTAGGCAAAAAGCAACAAGGTCCTAAAACTAAGAAAATGGCAATGCAATGGGAGAGAAGAAAAGAGCCGAATACAATTAGGAAGTAAAATCAAACTCTTAGGAGATGGGGATGTAAGAGGCAGAGTCTACAGCAGTGGTTTTCAACTGGTGTGCTGTGAAAGGGTCTTAGGTGTGCCAAGAAAAGTTTTAAAGATCATTAACTAAATTATTTTCAAAAGGAGTTCATAGCACAGTAAGTATGTTCTCTTTTTTATTCTCTTTTTAAAATCAACATAATTTAAGCATGCTATGGAAGTTTAACCTGTAGAGTTCAAGTTAAAAAGATTAAAAAACACTGGTCTAGAATGCCCGGAATGGGAGGTCACTGGATGAATGTGCCTTCAGCTAGAGGAATACAGACGGAAGAAGAAGTTTTAATGTCTGTTGAATATGACATGTCCAGGCAACTTCCAGGGAGAATTTCTTTGTCCATGGAGTCATCATTTATCTTCAAACAAAGAGCATATTCTGGGGGTCCCGTGTCCAGCAGTAATGTCTGAGATGGATGGGAAGAGTTGGAGACGCTTGGTCACAGAGGGAAGCAGAGACTTCAATGTGGTCACCCAATGAGAGTGTGTGTGGAAGAGAGCTCAGAGAAAGAACTAGGGCAAAGAATTGGGCCCGAGCAGTAGCGACAGCATCACTGAAGGGCACTTGGTAGAGCTGCATGTAGGAACTGGAACAGGTGTTCACAGAGGGGATGAGTAGAAAGAGCTGTGTCACTGGTACTTAGGTGAGAGTTTTAAAGAGGGAGAGGACAGCAGTGTCAGATGCCACATTGGGGTCCAATAAGACCAAAGCATAAACTGTCATTGGGTTTGACAATTTGAGGATAAATGATGACTTCATGGAAAACATTTTCAGGGGCCCGGATTGAGATCTCAACATAGAGTGAATGTGATATGAGGAAGCAGAGGGAGTGAGCATAGAACCACTTCCTTGAAGCTTGGCTGAGAAGGGGAGTCAGGAGAGGGCACAAAAAGGAAGAAAAGAGGACATTTGAGTGAGAAGATTTATTCTGACCACATGTCTACACATGGGAAACATATTTTAAACAACCATTTTTAGTTTTGCAGCTGTAGGCAAATAAGTAAGAAACTGACACGCCATTTCTAGAGTTTGCTGAGCAACAGAATCTGCAGAGTCCTTGGCTGCCACAGGAGCATGAAGGACATGATGAGATGGCCATGTGAGTCAGGAGAAGCCAAGGTCACCTCCAGCTTCCTCTGGAACAAGCTAAGTGAGGAGAAATTCCTAGGTCTCCTGCAGGCTTGGAGTTAACTAAGGAAGTTAGTTAACTGGTACCTGAGGTCTCAGCTTGCATATCAGTCACGTTATAACATGAGGCTTCCCTGTGGGGTCAAGACTTTATATACTAAGACTGGGGAATAGACTTGGTAGGATTAAACACATAGAGTTCACCCTATGGTATCATCCAAGCCAGAAAGCTGCCCCAGGCCTTTCCAGGATGCTATCGACCATCAAATAGACCACTCTGAAGAGCTGGTGGTGATAGCAGACCAGATCCAGAGACTGGGCTAGGTGAGGACACCAGCTACTAGCCAGATTCAGCTGAAGAAACGTCCTCATACCCAATGTGCAGCCAGGCATGTGAGTGAAATCTCCATTGCTCCTCTGCTTCCATTGCTGGGTGTCTTAATCACCTCCTATTTACCCTGTAGATGAAGGAGGGATTTCTGCCTTAGAGTTACTGTGTTAGCTGAGCACATGACACCCAGCACTGGGCAGAGGAGGTGATAGAAGTTTATCCATCACGTGGACTCATAGCCTGGGAGAGAACACAGCATGTCACACAGGTCACACCAGCGTCACACTTGGGAACAGAGTGAGCAAGCTGGGGCTGTGAAAGGCCGGCTTTGTGATGTCAAGAGGGTGAGGTCATGGCCAGGCCCTGTGAGAGGATGTGGTTGGCTTGTGTGACTAATTCCAGAGGCAGACAGGCAACTGAGCTCCCACCGCTGAGGGATATGCAGGAATTGCACCAGGTTGCCTGGATAGGGAGGGCTGTCTGGCTAGGGGACCTCAACCACAGTAGCGGAGCAAGGAGGCAAATTTGAGATTAGGTCATTTGAGGTTCTCCCGAGAGTTCTAGATGTCAAGCAGCATATAATCTAGGGTTCCTGTATTAGGTCTTACACTACACAGGTGATGGGCAAGAGCCCTCCTGAGAGTTAGATGGATGACAGAGGGATTGTAGGTGGAGAGAGAGCGCTGGATTGCACAGAGACAAAAATAATAATACCTGCATTTGATCGAGCATTTACCTGAGAGAGGTGCTCAGTTTTAAATTAGAAGAAACTAGTAAATATATGAGCTTGGACTAAATTTTCTGATTGGACCCAATTTAGTTTTTCTGCTGTTGAACATTAACAGGGCTTTATGAAGTATGTGCAGTCAAAAAAGAGGGTTTATATTTCTAAACAGCTGATTGGTGACATCCAACTCATACCATGTCTGTTGTTAGGAGGGGCTGTTGAGAAGATGAGGGTGCTTTCAGGAGAATGCTGAATACTGTTAAGAAGCCTCATAGGTGACGTTACCTTTGGTGAATTTAGCACAGCCCCCAACCCTGTCAATTTCTCAGAGCTGAAAAGCCTCAGGACCGGTGATTCCTGTGGATCCACACCCAGGAGGCCTAGTAATTTACAGTGTGAGGTACTTAGTTCTAGGGGTTGGAGTGCTGGGATCTGCCATCCAGGGTATAATCTGCTGGGATTATGACACCCAGGAAGATATGCTTCTAATCAGAATGTTGATTAGTGAGCCTGGGGGCAGGGAGGGATTTCGTTGCTCTATGGCAAAGCCAGCATGATCAGTCATTTCCACTCCGCTTGAAGAGGAACTTTCCTAGTGACTGGAAAGTTTGTTTGCCCATATTTGGAGTTTCTCCCTGGATTGTGCTGAATAAACATTGCTTTGTTCTCCCTTAATCCATCTGTTTCTTATACTCTGCATTGACCTAGATTGGGATCCATTAACCTTCTGTGGGTTTCCTTAGCGTGCTCTGATCATCTACAGATCAAATTTTCATTTTGTTAAAGACAGATTTTCA
>NW_003852562.1:1505708-1527790 GCF_000181295.1 Otolemur garnettii
TTTTTTTTTTTTTTTGAGACAGACTCTCACTATGTTGCCCCTGGGTAAATTGCTGTGTCTTTGAAGCTTACAGCAACCCCAAGCTCTTGGGCTTAAGAGATTCTCTTGCCTCAGCCTCCCAAGTAGCTGGGACGACAGGCACCCGCCACAATGCCCAGCTATTTTTTGGTTGTAGTTGTCATTGTTGTTTGGCAGGCCCCCGCTGGATTTGAACTTGCCAACTCCCCGATATGTGGCTGGCGCCCTAGTGGCTGAGCTACAGGTGCCAAGCTACCTAGGCTGGTCTCAAACTCCTGGTTTCAAGTGATCTTCCCACCTTAGCTTCCCAACTTTGATGGGATTACAGGTGTGAGCCACAACACCCAGGCCAGAAGTTATTTTAATTGTGTGTTTACTGGTCTGTCTCCAAGGCAGAAGAGTTCTGTGGTCTTCTTGCTTATCTTCCTCCTGTTGCTGATTCTACACTATTCAGCTGTCATGGAAAAGCCTTTCTTTTATTTCCTGGATCAACTGTTGTCCAGTTACTTTTCCTGCCTTCCAGCCTCTGGCTGCAGGTCTTCCTCAGTTCTTTGAATCTTGGTTTACCATGGGGCACTTCAATAGCTCTGTGGCTAATAAGCCAAAGGTTTTCACATCCAATTTCACTCCCAGATCACTTTGACCCACTTCCTTGATCATACCATGGACCCAAGATTGCTCTTCTGGTTCCGACTCTAAGGCAGGACCAAGCCAAGGCCGTCCTGGTGGCGGAGCTGAGGTTGAGGGAGCCCAGGGCCAAGCAGAATAGGCAGGCAGGTTTACCATGACAGGTGGGGAGTGGCACAGATGTTCCAGGGGGGAAATCCTTGGAGAGCCTGGAGCATGTGCTTAGAATGACTCTTTTCCAGTAGATTCTAGAGAAGTAAATTTGTTGGCCTTCCAAAGGGCTTTTAAAAACATAAATGCATATTTTAAAAGTATATATTTCTAAATACTCAAATGCCCCTACCTTTGAGATATCCTTGTGGAGGAAAACATTTGTCAATTATTCTCTTGGGTTCAATCTGTCTATCAAGAATTAAGGAACCAAAAATTATTAAGTCTTTTAGGTTGCTATCCAGTGGTCCTTTTTGTTGTTTCCCTCTAAAATAAAGTACCTGGACTTAGTATTAAAGAGTATTTTTATTCTAAAGTGAAACTCATTTTGATACATTAAAATCAGCTAGACTATCAAGGCAGATTTAAAATACTCATAATTGGAAGTCTGACAGTCTAGAGCAGAACTTGGCTCTGATGTTTTTACATCATAAGAAATCTGAATGAATTATAGCTTAGATGTCTGAGTGATAGATCAGATTGTTGTCTGGATTTGTGCATCATGAGTTATAAATACAGTGACCTGATGACTGCAGGACCCCCATGTTCACTGAAAGTCAGCTCTTCATTTTCCCAGGCTGTAGGGAACATGAGAGAAGCACACCTGAATTAAAGAGCTGAGGTAGGAGGGGCGGCTGAGAACATTTCTTCCCTCACCAACACTAACCGTCCTGGGAATAGTCTGGCTGAGCACTGGCAAGCACGTGCTTTGTGCACCATCATTCCACATTGATAATTCAATGCAGTGCTTTTCTGCCTACCCAGAAATAGCCTCAGAATCCTAAATGTAATGATCAGGGCATTGCTGATACTAATATAGACATACTAATAAATCAAATTGATATGCAGTTTAGACATTATTTACCATCTTTGCTCTACCTCTTGTTTTAAGATTTGTATTCCTGGCTTGGTGCCTGTAGCTCAGTGGCTAGGGCGCCAGCCATGTATATCAGAGCTGGCAGGTTCGAATCCAGCCTGTGCCTGCCAAACAACAATGATAACTATAACCAAAAAATAGCCAGGTGTTGTGGCAGGTGCCTGTAATCCCAGCTACTTGGGAGGCTGAGGCAAGAGAATCGCTTAAGCTCAAGAGTTTGAGGTTGCTGTGATGCTATGGCATTCTACCGAGGGTGATGCAATAAAACTCTGTCTCAACAACAACCAAAAAAAAAAAAAAAAAAAAGATTTGTATTACCTCACAAACACCATAAAATAGGCAATGCTTGATTGTATCAAAAATTGTCCTTCCAGAAGTAACATAAAGGGAACCCCCAGGCAGAATCCAGGCTGCAGACCACTCTTGTTTGGTATAATTCAATAGTGGTTTTGTTTACTTTTTGGAATTACTAGTTGTCAGCATTGAACATCAAGAAATTTCCTATGAATATTTGGATTGATATCTTTTCTTTTGAAATCAGGTTTGAAAGCACTGGACTTTTATTTCCACATTGCAATGAGTGACTGGCTGAATCGAAGAACTGGTTCTCCCCTACAGACTTGCAAGCTCACAATTGCTGTCTCACTTACATGGCCTCTGTGCAATTGAATGCACAACCCCTTCTTGTTCTGCTGTGACTTTAAGTCCTTGTGGCATCTTCACTTTATCTGATCTCACAGAAGTTTGAGGTTCACAAGTATTGGGACAAGATTTATGGACAGGTCACTTTCAGGGGTACTAAGGCAGCTTCAGAGGAGAACAACAAGAATTCCTATAAGTTAGCACCATTCCCTACGCTTCAGGCCTCAAAGTAGGGCACAGCTTTCTCAGGCAGAAATGAGTCCAGAAGGCTAAGATCCCCTCAGGTGCCAAATGATTTCATTTCACTGAGACTGGCATGATGTTAGCAGCCTGGCTTCTGTCAATGAGACGTCATCACCAAGCAATTAAGAACACAGCCAGGGGTAAGAAAAATCAAAATAAACCAAAAAAAAAAAAAAAAGTTCTATGAGGGTCTACATGTTTAGAAGAGACAAATATAAAATGGTCATTTAGAATAAACTGGTCTAAGTTTTGGGAAAGTGCAGAAAACGTCTATCTAACTCCTTTTGTGTGCTAGGGAGTTGTTGTTAAGACAGCTCAGAGATCTCAGATGCAACAGGGGCAAAAATATTTTAAAAAATGAGAAACTTTATACTTTAACCTTTCATCATTTTTTTAAATTTAGAAAGCCAAATCCATTATTTGAAAAGACTAATAAGTGATAAAATTCTGGCAAGACTGTTCTAGAATATCAAAAAGATGATACAGTTTTCATTTTTAGATATCAAAAAAGTAACCTATTTATGAACAATTTATATTAAAAGAGAAAAAGAACATGCCCATGATATTATTTTTACACTTTAAGGAAATAAAATGTATATAACATAAAATGGTAACCATTCATTTTATGAATATAATTCAATGATCTCTAGTAAATTTACAACAATTTAACAGCATTAACACAATACAGTTTTAGAATATTTTGATCACCTCTCTAAAAATTTCCATGAGCTCATTTTCAGTCAAATCCCACTTTCTCCTCTATCCCAAGCTGTGTTTTTCTTGACTTAAGGAAAATATTAGTCATGGGAGATCTGAGTATCGTAGTTTTGGGGTTCTTGTTTTTAACCTCCTTGCTGTTCTAACACCTCAGGCAAGCTCTGGTCTCCAGCCCTGCACTCACTGGGAATGTTGGCTTGCAATACCCTTCCTTTGGAGACTTTGCTGGATGATTTAGAGTTATCCTTTACATCCGTATCTCCTTTTATTTTTCTTCATAGCACTTATAGCTATCCAATATCTATTTAACCACTTGTTTACAGCAGGAGTTCCTTTTACCAACTGAATGAGAGGAGAAGATTTTGGCTTTGTTATTCATTGATATATCCCGATCAGAGCCAAGTACAAAGCCAGCACGCAACTAATATCCATCGAACGGGGTGAAAACTCCTTGACTGTAATACATGCATAGTACCATACCTTATAGAGTAGCGGTTCTCAGCCTGTGGGTTGCCATCCCTTTGGACTGTATGAAAGGTTCACGGCATTAGGAAGGTTGAGAACTACTGTTAGAGAGTGTGGAGAGTTTTATCAAGTTTCCCAGGCCCCAGGGATTTTGAGAAAAATTGGAGGCAAGGATGACAGAGTGTAATCTCTCCAATCTTTCACATTTGGTTACTTTAAAACTGCAAGAGGTCTTTAGTGGGTGACAAGTGGAAACTCCAATACACTCACCAGGCAAATGGTTTCCTTATTATGGAGCTAGACACTGTGAAGTTATACAGATATAAAGAAAAGACCTCCTGTCCCAGGGAAGCAGATCAAAGGAACTTAAATGGTTTGTGGGAGGAGAATGGGAAAGGAACCAGAGTCCAAGGCAGAGTTGGAGGAAGCAGCACATCTCTTTTTGTGAAACACCAAATAAAACATTACAAAACAAATCAAAACACGGGGCCGGCCCATTTTAACCTTGAGAGCAGGCTCTGTATTTTATAGTTACTCCAGTTGTTCTCTATAGTTTCAATGAAGAGGAAAGCCAGTGTCAAAACAAAAGCCATTTGGCCTTCTTGCTTGCATGACCAGCTAACTCAGGGTGGATGGCACAGCTAGTTAAAGGATGAACTCTAACTTGTTCAGAAATGTGTTTACCTTCCGTAACTGTAGCTCTCAGCATCAAGGCAAGGGATGACAGCTGAAAAAGATTGCTTCTAATTTACTCAAAAATCTTACTTGGAGAGATCTATGAACATGAATTATTTTATATGAAGGATCATTATCATTTAGTATCCAAACCTTACACAGCAGGCAAAGTCTGTTAGATGGCTGAATAATACTTTAAAAATAATATGCTCATCTATTTTAATACACTGTGCAGTGATCATCAGAGGAGGTTAACAAGAAAAAAATCAAGCATGACTATAAAAAGAAATGACTGTATTTGATGGTATAAGTCTATGACATTCTGGAAAGATAGTGCATTGAAGGAAGAAATAGCATAGCAAGAGCTTATGTCTTATTCCTATCTATAGCAAAAACATAACGTCACCTAAAAAAGGAAAAGAATAGAATCCAATAAATTAAGCTCCCACACCAATAAGTGCCCTGTTGAAGACTCTGTGGCCAGTGAACAAGTATTGCAACATCAAAGGGAAAACAGTCAACAATTTGGAGAAGAAATCAAGTTCTACACCTCTTAAAACTACAAATATTTACTACTTACAAATCTTAAATATCTTAAGATATTTATAAATCTTTACTACAGAAAAGATGGTTTTGGAGCTGTGAAGAAAAGTAATTCAGCAATTGGAACAAAGCTGACCAGAACAACATGTCCCATCATAAATAACCACCAACTAATTATAACAACACAGGAGAAAATGAGAGACCTAGAAAACAGCTGACGAAATTTATTCAATGAGTATTATGGGTAGGTGAGGAAATTTAAAAATTCAGTGATGTGGAAAGTCTCATTTAAAGAATAATTTAGTATATATTTTTTCTTGAATTAGAAGCATATCTCATCAAGGATACTTGGATCTATTAAAAATATCACCAATGACAATAAAAATGCATTTGGCAATATTCACTGAGATATAGTAAAAGAAGAGTAACAGAAACTAAACATGCGCTTTACAACTAATAATGTTTTATCATAACAACAAAAGCTTATTACTTAAAAAATTTTTGCCAATTTTATATGTGAGATCATAAATATGCAGAGCTCATGTGCAAAATAGTCAAGAGGGGAAAGTGATTTTAGAATCTTGGTCTCCTGAAGGGTAATGGTACCAGTATGTGCTCTTTTTGTGAAGGAAAACACCAGAAACCCAACATAAGTGGAGAGGACAGAAGATGTTTCAAAATATCCATGAAGCGTTCTTCTCTATAGTTTGAGAATTACTACATGCAGTGAGGCTAAATTTTGAAGGAAATTAATTGTGAATAGTAAGTAGCTACAGGAAAAAGATGAAGAATATCTCATTTTGACGAAAGTACATGATCATTAAAAGTATACATATCATGCTATTAGGAAAATTAAAGGATAATGAAACAGGAAAAATAAATTAAGTATCATTATTTTAAAAGCATATGTTGTGTATTTATATTAATCAGAAGCATAGAGCAATATGAAAATATAGCTACAGACAGGTGTTTAATTCATGTGTTTGTACATTATTTGTGTGTGTGTACCACTTTCAGAATTAGTATCATACATACAAAAGTGATACTAATTCTGAAAGTGATACTATAGAAAAGGAAGAAATTATCACAGAGCACTAAAACGAGTCCAGGATTGTGTGGCTTTGGTCAGATCAGCTGGACTTCACAGCATGTTTCTTTAAGGCAAATGTCCCTGAGATGCTTGGGGAAGAACTTAGATAAGGCTTAAAATTCATATCCTGGAAATTTACCCTTATGATGAATTTGGTCATTTTTAAGGGGATATATTTATAAAGGATTTTATAGGTGATAGCAGATTTAGAAACTTTTAGTGATAATACCATAATCTAAATGTTAACTTCTGGTAAATTTTAAATAGTAACTAATTTAGGAAGAAGAGAATTGAAAAACAAAGTGGAATCTTTTTTTTTTTTTTCTCCAGACAGAGTCTCACTCTTTCTTCCTGGGCCAAGTGTCCTGGTGTCATAGCTCACAGCCACCTCAAACTCTTGGGTGTGAGCAATCCTCTTGCCTCAGCCTCCCTAGCAGCTGAGACTACAGGTGCCCACCGCAATGCCTGGCTAGTTTTTCTATTTTTAATAGAGACAGGATCTCACTCTTGTTTGCTCAGGCTGGTCTATAACTCCTGAGTTCAAGCTATCCACTCACTTTGGACCCCCAGAGTGCTAGGATTACAGGCGTGAGGCATACACCTGGCCAACAAAATGGAATCTCCTAACTTCATACATGTTCTATTAAATCTCACCAAGAGGCCTTAATAAATGGAAGGGATGAGAGTTTTTCGGAGGTATTCCTACTCACTGCTCTGACTGCATCTGCTGAATGTTTCTAGATCTTTGCTCACTTAAGAGTTTGTGAATTTAATCTTTGGGAAAAGGCTTTGCCAAGTTTAGAGTGTCACTGAGAAAATTAGCTGCCTGCTGTGATTAACTCTTTATTGGAGGAAAAGTATCATCTTTTGTGAACCTATTTCTGTGTCAAAAACACCATTTAAAAAAATAAAAAATAGAAGGCCATCTTATATGAGGAAAAATAGAAACTATATTCTTAAAACTCTGAGATATATTGTGTTTCTAAAAAGGTGCAGGAACATTGTAGACAAAACAAGGATTTGTAATGATCCTAAAAATACTGTTGCTATACTTTATACACTAATTTGGACTGAGGAGGCTTGATAAGTAGAAAGGACACTTATGGTGAGAAAATAAGGACAAATAAGATTTAATGCAAATATTCTGAGATGGAAGAAACTGAAAAGAAAAAAGTAGGTTGCCAAAGAACTGTGAAGTGTGCTTACCCTGCTGAGGAGTGGATTTATAGCTCCAGGTTACAGTTTGGAATTCTAAAAAGCTAACTGAACTTAGTGAAAATATAGAAATATTGGTTGGTCCAATGAGATTTTAAGAAAATATGGAGTCATAAAAAAAAAACCAAACAAATTCATAAAGAAAGACATGTAGTACCCAGTCACAGGATGAAACTTGTCTGTATTGTTAACACCTATGCTCAGTGAGGTCACTTGAGAATTTCATGGGATATGCAAATTATATTGGAATTTGAAAACCAAAAAGTTCAATTTCTATACTTATTGGGGGGAGGCAAATGTGAACTGCGGGATAGGTGGAATTGTAGAGTTGTGGGTCTTTGTCTTTTCACAAGAAATAGCTTTATAATAATTTTAATAGCTCGCATCAGTAAGAGTGTGGGGCACAGCCGCCCTGTGCATTTCTGACAGAACAGAGTGTGTGCAGGGAATCCAGAGCTTTGCCATGAGTGGAGCTGGTTAATGTGAGACCGGGTTTTGTGAATTTTAGCTTCTTATCTGTACAACGAGAAGCTAGCATTAGATGATTTATAAGGTTCCTCTTGACTCTGATTCTATTGTCTTGATGTTAGTTTAATTAAGTACACTTAAAATGTTTATTTGTTTAAGTTTAGTTAAGGAGAACTGAAGGGGACCTTGGGTTTTGTTAACAAAACCATTAAAAAGTCCTTAGTGGGGTAGGGGGGAAGGCTTGTTGTCTTACAGAGTCAATAATGGTTCAAGTATTTTTTTTTAAATCTAGGTCCAGGGTTGATATTATAATAACAGAGATAAAGTATGGGTACTCTGCACGGCATAGTACTTCACATAACCACCTACATTGTTCAGTTGCAAAGTATTTCACCTCCAGCTGGTTAAGCCTCTTTAAGCCATAATCCTTAATCCTGAAGCACCTTGAGTCTTTTCTGGTGGGCTCCAAGGTTCAAACTCCTGGTATTTAAAAATCAAAACTCTATACATGGCAGCCACCTGATCATGAATTGAATTTTTTGCATAGAAGAATTCTAAAGTCTAAAAACAAAACATTATACTTGCTTCCATCACTCAGATCTTAATCTTGCTCAAGTTTCCTCAAGAGCTTCTCTCATTTAGCCTTGACTTTTGAAGCCCCATTAAACTGCTGTATTCTGACTGGTTTCCTATAGCTCCTAAATTTGTGTTGACTTATTTTTGTTTATCATAAGGCTGCTCCCACACACAAAGTCTGTTACCTCTTTGTCCTTTCCCAGCAAATTCAACATGCTCCTGTTCTGGAATTATCCTCCATCATTCCCAGGAGTCTGATGTGGGGAACGTGAAAGGGGAAAGAAGGCAGCTCAAAGGCAAATAGAACTTAGAGTTTAAATCATTATGAGGTTTAACTAGAAATTTGATTCTGACCTTAAATGTAGCCAAAATCATACGCTTATCAGTGTACAGATGGGGAAATGTATTAGTTCTTTGGGGAAACAAAGTTTTTTTGCCTTAAATTTTGAATAAAATTTCTTGAGTGTGACATCACCCTTAAAAGAATCCCCTGAATGAAATAAATTTTTTTGCGTTTATTATTCCTTCAATATAAGTTAGATCTTGAGGGAAATTCAGTGAATGAATTTCTGGAGAATAAGACAAATACAGACATACGAAGTCTTTGTGTTTGGCCTAATCTGCAGAGAAACAGAAAGACTTCTGTATTATTTCTTTCGACTAGGATTTTGGTATAAGTTGGTTTGAGGTTATTCAGGTCTATACTTGTGATTTCCAAATATTATGAAGAGGATGCATCCTTCTTAAAAGTCCCCTTTCTGCATCTCCTGTATTTCTTCTCTACTGCAGGGCCTGCCAGACCTCACTCTTTCTCTCAAAGTCTTGTGAAATTTTTGCCCCATAGTCTTATTGTATAACCTCTTCTCTTTCTGTTCTTTGTTGTTTTCTGATTCTGCACCACTAAATTCCAAATAATTAATGGCAAAACAGAATCCTCCTTGGAAGGTGAGAAAAATGAAGAAGTGATAGAAGGAAAGAGATTGGTAGCAGAGGGATATACTGTTATTAATTGTTACTCATCACCTATATATCACCTTTGTTAAATGTAATACTTCTGCATGGTAGTTATTGTTCTCCTATTCACAAGCAGGAAACTAAAGTTCAGAGAGTTTATGGAATTTGCTTGGAGTCCCACAGATAGCCAGTGATTCAGCTAAAATTGGGAGCCATGGTCTTGCAAGAGCCTGGAAAGAGAGTTTTCTATGTGATTTGTTAGGGAGCTCTCCATGTCCTCCAAAGCCTGGATGAGCCAATTGTGAGATCGATCTCATTTTTGTGAAAATGCAGGATCCTAACTCAGGCTCTCACCAATTTCAGCCCACTTCCACGTGGGCTTGGGAGCCTTTCCCATATGTCTCATCCCTAAACCCATGAGCAGTACGGCAGAGTAGCATACATTAGTTACACATATAAAAGTCACAATTTTATGTTTCCTGTTCATGTATATTTGCATAAATAGTCAAGTGTTCTGGGGTTCCCATGACCACCCTCAATTTCAATTTCCTGGAAGGGCTCACAGAACTCATGCTAGCCGTTTTACCGATAGTTATGGTTTATTATAGTGAAAGAGGAACAGATTAAAATCAGTAGGAGAGACCAAGCAAAACTTCCAGTTGCCTTTCCCTGTATGTCATACGAGCAGCACTTAATTATTCCAGGAGGCATGTGTGATGGACATAGACTATTGCCAACTAGGGCAGTTCAACAAACCTCAGTGTCCATGGTTTTTACCTGGGGTCGGTCATGTGTGCATGGAGTTCACATGTGCCTCCCCTTAGTTACTTAGTCTCCAGCTCCTCCTGTAGTCACTGATACCATGTAGCCCAGAGTCCCCACCATAAATCTTACCCATTAGTCTAATCTCATTCTGTCAATTGAAAATTGAGACCAAAAATGCTTAGATAACTTCCTAAAGATTTAGAGTGAAAAAGGGATTAAGGCTCTACTGTGTGATTGTTCGAAGAGTATTTTTCAATTTTGTGTGTTTTAAACAAATTGTATCATTTAGTAAAGAAAAACAACAAAAATACTTCTCTTTAGATATATCTCTTGGTGAGTAGCCTGGTTGGTAAGGCTAGCCTGCTGAAAGCAGTGCACATTTTTGCAACTGCAAGTAAAGAGTGGGATTACATAGCATTTTGCTGGCCTGATTTAAAAGAAGATAGGCAAGCAGACTCTTAATCTATTCATGTGCTCATTCATTACGGCTTTCACCGGAGGAAAAAAGGAACAGAGTGGGGTGTTAAAAAGGGCAAACTGTGCATTTAGCACTTGATTTAAATTTTCAGTGGAACAGGTAAAGCACATGCAAAAAAAAAAGTCATAATCTTTTATTGAATGTGAATAGCTCTATTTTAGGAATGTATCAAATGTTAAACTTAACAACTAAATCAATTAGTTATTGCTATGTGTAACAATCTCTTCCAAAACTCAGTGGCTCAAGAAAAATAATTTATTACTGTGTGTGTATCTGCAGGTCATCTGGAGATAGGGCTAGCAGGAATGGGGGTCCTTGGGGTGGGGAACTTGCAGCCTCAAGGCCACGTGTCCCCCTACAGATCCCCAAGTATAGCCCCTTGACTGAATGAATCCTAACTTCACTAAACAAATCTGTTTAATAAAAGGATTTGTTCTGTAAAATTTGGATTTGGTCAAAAGGCCACACTTGAGGATATGGAAGGCCACATGTGACCCCAAGATCACAGGTTCCCCACCCACTTATAGACATAGGATGTTTGTTTTTTAATGTATGATCCATGTCTGCTTTTGTGCATAGTTGTAACAAGAGACTGTATGGCCTTCGGTGTCTGAAATACGGTAGAAGGCTGGGCTCAGTGGGTCATCCCTGTAATCCTAGCACTCTGGGAAGCTAAGGCAGGTGGATTGCTTGAGCTCAGGAGTTTGAGACCAACCTGAACAAAAGTGAGACCCCATCTCTAAAAATAGCTGGGTATTGAGGCAGGCGCCTGTAGTCCCAGCCATTTGGGAGGCTGAAGCAAGAGGATTGCTTAAGCGGGAGTCCTCAGACTTTTTAAACAAGGAGCCAGTTCACTGTCCCTGAGACCATTGGAGGGCCAGACTGTGGGCCCCGGGAGGAGTTGGCTGCTAAGCAGGACAGGCAGCAGCAGCAAAAATACCCAGTGGGCCACATAAATGTCCTAGGTGGGCTGCATGTAGCCTGTGGGCCTTAGTTTGGGGACGCCTGATGAAGTTGCTGTGAGCTACAATTGCTCACTCTACCAAGGGCAACTGAGTGAGACTCTGTCTCAAAAACAAAACAAAATAAAACAAAACAATCAGTAGGATCCCCATAGATGACCATCTCCCTTCACTGACCACCTCCTTAAGCTGACCTAATTTTCACAGACCAAGCACATATACATATCAGTCCAGTAGGCCTCGTTCCTCATGTTGACCACCTTGTTACCATGTCATGGGTGGTCAGCTTACAGACACTCTACTGTAATGATGATCTGGTCCTTCACAGAAACTGTCTGCCAACTCCTAGCCTCACCAGAGCAGTAAATTCTGTAGAATAAAGACCACTATGACTTTTTCTGAATTTAAGTAATTGTCCCAATGGAGCACTGGGGAATTACTATACTGGGAGAAAGGAGTTTTGTCTTGAAGCTTCAGTAGGCAGCTCTGTGACCTTGAGCCAGACTCTCAGCTTCCTTGTCTCTGTTTCTTATCTAGAAAATCAGGGAGCTGGTCTTGTTGCCTGACTGGCTTTGCTTCTCCTTCCTTATAGCCATATATTAATCATTAATGACTAAAATGGCTATGTTACACTACTCAGTAAACAAGGCAACACAGTCACAGAAAAATATAAGGTGTCCATAAAGTTTGTGTGCAATTTGAAATTTAAAATACTTTTTAAATAGTTGAATAGTTTTTTTTTTTTTTTTTTTTTTTTGGGAAATAGAGTCTCACTTTGTCACCTGCAGTAGAGTGCGGTGACTTCACAGCTCGCAGCAACCTCCAGCTCTTGGGCTTTGGTGATTCTCTTGCCTTAGCCTCCCAAGTAGCTGGGACTACAAGCGCCTGCCACAACACTTGGCTATTTTGTGTTGCAATTTGGCTGGGTTTGGGTTTGAACCCACCACCCTCAGTATATGGGGCCAGCGCCATACTCACTGAGCCACATGCGCCGCCCAAATTAGTTGAATAGTTGTGACAGAGACCTTATGACCTTCAATGGCCCCTCCACCATGGTCCTCCATTTATTATGTTAAAGAATAAAAATTCTATCTTTTTTTTTCTGGCAATTCTACTTTACAGGGAATTAGATGATATTCAAGGTTCTTTCTTCTTTTAAATATTAAGATTCTATAAAGTCAAACATGAAGGGAGTAGCATTCTTAGACAGAAATGAGCTTCACTCTGACAGAATTTTATGAGGCCAGCTGCTCCTCCATTTTGGCCATTCTGAGCATCAGAATCTTCTGATAGAGTCGGAGAAGGCCCATCTGGTCCTGCTGTCCACACATAATTAGAAGACTTTAACCTGGGATTTTATGAAGAAACAAAAGAGCATGTTAAATGAGACTATGACTCCACCACAAGTGGCAGATTGAAAAATGCGTCTCTGGTATTCTGTAATGCTCCACCAGAGAGGCAGACACGCTTTCCTGCCCCTGCGTTGTGCTTTGACCTGCAGATTTTGTGCAAGTTCTGGAACTTAGGCCTCAAAGCCTTGCAGCTGTGGCCTTTGCTATCTTGGAATGTTCCCAAGACAATTGCTGTGTAGGAGAGCTGATCTAGTATCCTGGAGGAGGAGAGGCCACATGGTGAACCAAGGTTGCCCAGGTGACAGCCAGTGCCAGCTACCTGTCACGAAGAGTGAGGGGACGGAAAATGTTCTAGATCACTTTCTGAGTGTCCTACATTTTCTAGTCCCATACCAGCTGCCCTGAAATCTCTGCTTCAGGGTTTATATTATGTAAATTATAAAAATGTTTTTACTATTTTCCTTTTGCATAAACTTAAATTATAGTCTTTGGCTACAGATTTTTTTTAAAAATCAATTTATTTCTATGGGAATCTTTGCTTTCTTCCAAATATGCTAGCAGAATGCTGAGTATGACTTGGGATAAGACGTGGCTTGCTGCAGATTTCTGCATCTCTAAAATGAACACATGGCCCTCTGTTCCCTCTGCAAGATCAGCACACTCCTCAGTGTGGCAGTGGGAAGGGCATTTATACCCTTGGAGAGAAGAATAATTTCCTGCTGTTGTCCAAGCTGGAAACACAACTCCTATTGTACTAAGAACTTCACATAGATTTTGTTTTGTCTGCTAACTCTGATTTGTGGTGACTGCCTGGAGAAATATTAAGAAGTATTATGAGGTCACTTCCAGGCTCAGTTATAAACGATTGGCAATGTCTTCCCTGGAGAAGAAAATGGCCCTGTATATATCCACTGTTTCCCATGTTGACTACAGTACTTTGTTTGAAATACAATTAAACAACTCCTGTCCTCTAGTAGTAGTAGCACTAGGGAATTTCTACTTAATCACTTCAAACCCAGTAGGCGTAATTTATAAAGTTATGTTAGCTAGCCTAGATAGAGTTTAATGAAATTCACTACTAATAACTATCATCTATAGTTGTAATGGTAATGTCATTGAAAGTGCAGAGGTTGTTATTTTGGTCATTTTTATTTATGCAAGTTGTTAATAACTATATGTAATAGTTACTTAGTTGTTAAATCCATGGCAATATTTTTGAAACAAATAATAATTTTAAACCATAAAATAAAGATATAATGATCAAATTACAAATGGTTGCAAAATGCTAAATTGAGAGGTGATGTACTGCAGGGGTTGACTAACTACAACCAGTGGGTCAAATCCAACCTGCCTCCTGTTTTTGTAAATAAAATTTTATTGGGACATGGCCAGGCTTATTTGGTTCATGTTGTCTCTGGCTACTTTCGTGTTATGATGGCAGGGTTGAACAGTTACAACAGAGACCAGTGGAGTTGAGTAGTTGTGACGGAGACCTTATGACCTTCAAATCTAAAGAAATTTACTATCTAACCTCTTAAAGGAAAAGTTGACAGGCCCTTGATGAATTTAAATGGTTAAAGATTTGAGATTTATCTATCATTCTCCATATTCAGAGAACAACAGTGGTGGACATAGATAGAGCTTTTTGAATGGTGATTTTCCTTCTGAAAAAAGGCTTTATCTGAAGTGGTGGGTTGCTTTTTTTGTTTGTTTGTTTGTTTGGGGAAGTGTTTTTTGAGACAGTCTCATATTGTCACATAGGCTATAGTGCCATGGCTTCAGTCTAGCTCATAGCATCCTCAAACATCTGGGCTCAAGCCATCCTCCTGCCTCAGCTTCCAGAGTACCTGGGACTACAGATGCTCACCACAATGCCTGTCTAATTTTTCTATTTTTAGTAGAGACTTGCTCTTACTCAGGCTGGTCTTGAACTTCTGAGTTCAAGGGATCCTCTACTCTGGCCTTCAAGAGTGCTAAGATTACAGGGATGACCCCTGTGCCTAATAGTAAGCAGTGTTTTTGAACCCTGTCTGCACATTAAAATCAACTGGGTAGTTTTTAAAGTTATTAATAATGGACACAACCCACCTGGGATCTGGGTAGTGTCTGGTTCTGAAAGTTCCTTAGCAGCATTGAGTTGTTATTTTATATTAGAACTATTTATTATTCTAGAGGCCTGATGGTGTCACTGCCTAGTTTGGCTTATAGTGACTCAAATATCACATGAAAAGCAAATCTGAAGTAGTTTAAGAAAATAAAAAAGTAATTAAAAGTTTCAAGAAGGAAGTTTGGTTGTTAATTCAGACTGGGTGAGCCCTCAAAGTCCCCAGTCAATAGAATTCTTGCTGATATGAGTCCTAGTTTCTTTACTTATAAAGAAAGTTTTACTTTATTTTTAAAGTAGTTTTTACAGTTTTACTTTATTTATAAAGTAAAATCATTTCCTTCCTTCACAAATATTCAGATTAAAATAAAAAATAACTGTCAGGCTAACAAAAATGTCACTTGAGTCTTTTTTTCCCTTTACTTCCTTAAGACTCTTGAATTGTCTACTTCAGAAAATAAAACTTTGTAGAGCTATATCTGGCCCTGCCATTAAAAAGTTTGTTCACATTGCAATAGTTAGAAAACATATGGGAAGATGGGTAAAATATAAGAAAATTAAATTTGGGTCATTTAAAGCCAAATTATTCTTTCTAGCTCACCATGTGTCAAATTAAAATGGATATCCCAGAAACAGTGAACCAGGACACTCTCTCGCAGCTCTGGTTTTAAATGTTGCAAGGATGTATACTCCCTTCCTCTCATCTGGTGCACCAGCCACTTGTTATGGGCTTAAATAATACTTTTAATAAGTCAGATCCCCAAAGTTTCCACAGACACCTGAAAGCACGTGTGAATTATTTATGTGAATTATTGCAATTGCTTATAAACAGATGTCATTTATAGATCTAGGAACACACTTTAGGCATCCCGAAGTGAAGTCATGTCTTCTTCTCGGGCAGTTCAATGCACCACTAGTAAAAATTACACATTTTTTTAATTTAATATTTTACCAACCCAGCAGCTAGTTTAAACATATGCAGAGTTGAAAATTTCCATCCATTTTGCCAAAATCACACTTTTGTCAATCTGTAAAATCTGTCTTGGCCCCACCCTCCCTTACTAGTGCCAGTTTTTTCTCGGTAATGTATCTTCATCTAAGCCTGAAATTTCCTCTATCGCCAAACTGAGAAAAATGTGGAAATCTCTATAATGAAGATAGTGTTAAAGACCCTTAAAAAAACACACAAAATAAAACAAAAACACAATTCAAAGAGAATATTTGGATGAGAAGAATCCATTATATTTTTAATAATTATTTATAAATACTTTCCTATTCTTATTTTCTGAGAGTTGGCAATGCCACCATGCAAGCCACCCTGCCCATAATGGCCTGTGAATGTTTTAACTAGTTTTTCTTTATTTGACTCGTTATACTTTTTCCCTTGTAGACTGTGTCAAAGTCCTTGGTCTGCTTTCCTGAATTGCTCCTATCTTGGAGTAGGACGGTAGATGCTATTCCACAGTGAGATACATGTCTATTCTTGACAAGTTCTTATTATCATTTTCATTTCATTTCATTTTTATTTCACCTCATGTCATTTCATTCATTTCTTTGTTTATTTATTTATTTATCTTCAAGACTGAGTCTTGCTCAGCTGCCTGGGCTAGAGTGCCATGGTGTCATTCATCACAGCTTACAGCAACCTCAAACCCCTGGGTTTAAGCAATTCTCCTGCCTCAGCCTCCCCAGTAGGTGGGACTACAGCTGCATATCACCATGCCCAGCTAACTTAAAAAAAAATTTAAGTTAATTAAAAATTAGGCTGATGTTGCTTAGGCTGATCCTGACCTCCTGGCCTCAAGTGACTTTCCTTTTTTGGTCTCCTAAAGTGCTTGGTGTATAGGTGTCCATACTGTACTCTAAAATCACTGTAGTTGGTTTTATTCCCATATGTCAAGGGAGAGTACCAAGAAGCACAATGCAAGTAAATATAATAATATACACAGGAAAGAAACTAGTATTTAGTATCTAGTGATATATGTGAAGAACTTCGCATGTGTTATTTAATCCTCATTAAAACCATCATGTAGGTATTCCCATTTCTACTCTGAAGAGTTAGGTCGGTTTCTCAAGGTCACACAGCCAGTAAACAATCTGTTTTTTTTTTTTTTTTAATAGTTCTATATAGCTAGCAAGTGGCCAATTAACATTAATTACAAATCAATGGGTTCTAAATTAATGAGCTTTTGCTGAAATTAGAAATCACTTTTAATTTTCACAGGTATGTCTCAGAGTGCACTATAGGCATTGTGGATAGGTAATTTCTCCCTTCACATCAAGAATGTAAGTAACTTTCCAAAATTGTCTATGCAAAGTAATTTCCCACTACTTCTGAAGAGTAACTTACGTCCCTTTATGATGTCAGTCCTCTGAAGCTAAGTCCTTTTTCTTTGGTTGAAGGGTGCAACTTTGAAAATTACTGCAGTTTGATGTCTTACAACTTATCGCAGCTCTCTGCGAGTTCAGACATTTTCCACAGTGAACAGAGAGTACAAATGTAGCTAAGTGTTAATTAAAAAGAACATCTTGAATATAAACATTAAAAATTGATCACCTTCTGTGAGCAATTTAATTTATGAGCATTAACATATTTTAAGCTGATGTCTTGAATTTTACTAGAACATCCCTCGTGCATAATGAAGGGGAGAGAAGGAAGAACCCTCACCACGAACATATTCGAATTTCCCATCTCTCAGTCACTGTGGGTGTGCAAATTCCAAGGCCTTCGATATGGCTCAACATGACAGCTGCAGGAGCAGCAGCCTCCACAGCCTCCCTGGCTTCCCACAGCTGGGTCACGCCATCCTTCTGACATGCGGCAAAGTGGGGACCCACGAAGTGGTACCGGCAGCTTTGTTTTCCTTTTGGGTTATACTGCCATCATTAATGAATACATTTATTTATTGAATTTTTAAGCTTGTTCACCTTTGTAGCAGAGGGTGCATAAGAAAGGATAGAGAAAAGAATGAATTAAATCTCACTGTCAAAGTCAGCCAACCACCTCTGAGCGCTCAATTAGGGGAATCATTCTGCCACCCCCCTTAGTTTTGGGTCTCTTTTCAATGTTATCATCCTGATGTTGTATTTTGAAAATGTTACTAAATAGAACTAATACTATCTCAAATGTCAAGTTGGCGAAATTGTAGGTCCTTTAACACTCTACCTTTTATCTAGTGACTTCCTTACTCCCGGGAGTCTGGTATCTTCATGCTTTTCCGATGCCTCCTGGCTGCTCAGAGCTCTGGGTACTCATTCTGGACCTTTCTTCCTGCCTCTCTTCTACAAAACTCATCAGCTCTCTGTTCCATTTCGTGATAATAGGAAATCTGATATGTTGATCTCTGGCCAGGTGTCAGCAGCTAACAATAACAGATCAAAGAGGTACAAAGGTCCCTGCTGTTGGAGATTATTAAGTGATTTCCATTTCGAGAGATGAAATCTTTAAACTCATATTACACAGACAGTTGATTAGTCTGTACAGAGAATTTGGGCTACTATGTGTGTATATTGTTTCATGCTTAATCTGTGTGTAGGCGAGATGGAAATAAGTTCAGACAAATTCTTAAATACATTTACCTCATAATAAACAAGAAATGGTTTTGGAATGGGCTTGGGAGAGAATTTTTCATCTTTTTTTTGATTCACATATTGAATAGGTAATATTTTAATGAAGAAATTATGAGTTGGACACAGGTAGGAGGAGGATTGCTTGAGGCCAGGAGTTCAAAACCAGCCTGGGCAATGCACGGAGACCCTGTCACTGAAAAAAAATTAAAATTTGGCTGGGTATGGTGGCTCATGCCTGTAATCCTAGCACTCTGGGAGGCCAAGGTGTGTAGATTACCTGAGCTCACTGGTTTCAGACCAGCCTGAGCAGGAGCGAGACCTCTCACTCCCATCCCTAAAAATAAAAATAAAAACAAGAAAATAGCCCAGTGTTATGGCAGGTGCCTGTAGTTCCAGCTACTCAGGAGGCTGAGGCAAGAGAATGGCTTGAGCCTAAGAGTTTGAGGTTGCTATGAGCTATGATGCCATAGCACTCTAGTGAGGGCTACAAAGTGAAACTTTGTCTCATGAAAATAAATAAATAAGGATATTTAATAAATAATCTCAGCCTATGTTCATGTGTGCAAATTCCAATATTTATATTTTAAATTTTTCTTGTTCTTTTTTATTTTTTTGGAGATAGAGTTGCCCAGGTTGGAGTGCACTGGCGCTATCATCACTCACTGTAACCTTGAACTCCTCAAGGGCTCAAGTGGTTTTTCTGCCTCAGCCACTCAAGTAGCTAAGAATACAGGTGCACATCCTCCAAGCCTGGCTAACTTTTTTTACATTTGTTTTTGCAGAGATTGGGTCTTGCTATGTTGCTCAGGCTGGTCTCATCTCAAACTCCTGGCCTCAGATGATCCTCCCATTTTGGTCTCCCAAAACTCTGGGATTACAGGGCACGAGCCACCATGCCTGGGCTCACTCGCGCGCGCTCTCTCTCTCTCTCTCTCTCTCTCTATATATATATATATATATATAAATCTTGGGCTCAAGCACTTCTCTTCCCTCAGCCTCCCAAGTCACTGGGACTACAAGCGCCCACCACAATGCTGGACTATTTTTTGATTGTAGTTATCATTGTTATTTGGCAGGCCAGGGCTGGATTCGAACCCACCAGCTCCGGTGTATGTGGCGCCGAGCCTGGGTTATATTCTTAACTAGGGCTGTAATTAGCAGTGATTAGTGGTGATGGCCTCTGGCTTATTTTAGCAAGGAACTTAGTGGTAGCTTTGCTAGTGTATAATTGTTGGTGTCACTCTTCAAAGGGTGACAGAAAAATAACAAGATAATATCCAAATAGGATTTTGAAGGACTAAAGATATGATGGAGTTCAAAAGAGACAGTTTAGTTTTATTAGGATATTAAGAAAATAACGTGTAATGGTTTGACATCAATTTACTCATCAGTGAAATTTAAAAAAAAGCAGTATTTTAAATTTTCCAATTCCAGTTTAGTATTTATTTGGCATTTTTTAGGGAAATAGAGTAAAAATATATTTCTATTCTTAAATTCTACTGCTTTAAGAACTAATCTTATAGCAGTACAAGGAATTTTTCATTTAAAAAATAGTTTTTGTGTTTTATTTTTAGCTTAGGACTACTGTATATTTAACAGAAGAAGGAATCTAGATAAAAATGATCTATCATCTGATGAATACCTATGTCTGATTATTGTCATAACTATTTTTAGATATTTTTGCCAAGTTTCAAAAATAATGTATTCCCTGCATTAAAGCATAAGTCAGAAAGATTTAAGACTGGACCAATCTGATGATACTATTAACTTATCAAAAATTTGCATATGAAAATTAGGATTTAGCTGAGTAATAAAATGTATGTTATGATTTTAATTCCTTAGAGAAATAGCTAAATGGATTAAAATACTCCAGTGAGCACTTTCCACTTGGCACACCAAGGAACTAAGGCTGAAGCTGGAGGCTGAACATAGCAGCCCTGACATGGAAGGACTTGATTCAGGGAGAGTGAGCAGGACTCAGAGGTGTGGCAGAGTGGGAATGCACCAGATAGTGGTGCCAGATGGGTATTCCAACTACCAGATCTGCCACTTTGTAGCTAAGCAACCTTAGAACACCACTGCAAAATGGGAATAATAACACCCACATCACAGAAACGTCAGAGGGCCGTTGGAAACTGTGAGGAGCAGCTGGAGAGGAGCAGGCAAAAGATAGATCTAAGGCCGTTTTGTCTTCTGCACTTCCCTCCCTTACAAAACCATCTTGGTCAGGGATTATTCACACATGAAACAGAAATTTGTCCAGAATAGCTGAATTAATGAGAGCACTTTTAGTTGTCAGTGAAAGCATCTTGTTTAAGGGAAAAAAATTTATTGGCTCATGGAATTAGAAAGCATAATAAGTGCTTTCAAAAAATCATCATCATGAAATCATCCTAATTTTCAGCAGCTTTGGTTCCACCATCCTCCATGGTACCTTCATGCATCAGCAAGCTGTCCTCAAATGGTGACAAGAATGGTTTCAATAGCTTCAACCTCATAAGAACCTTAGTGCTTGAGATCTCAGAAGGGCAGAGACACTTTCTCCCAGTATTCCCAACAATCACCACAAAAGGATTTGAGTCACTCAGAGTAGATTGGGAGCAACATCTGTACTGGTCATTGTAGCAAGAACATGGGGAGTCTTGATTAGTCAGACTAAAGGCCAGGACAGGGGGCATCTCATGACAAATCACCCCACTGGGGAAAGGAAGGACAGTTCCTACAATGTAACGAGCAGACAAAATGTATCAGGCTGTATGCTGATTCATGTGAAAAAAGAGCTCACTTTTGAAGGCATGAAAAGGAATCTCATAGGTATTGAAGGACAAGAAATGAGATACAACTGAGCCACATAGGGATTGGAACTGGAAAGTCTGCCTGAAGGGCAGGCCAGTTGGGTTTCCTGATTTATGTTCCCATGGCATCCTGAACTTTCTTTATCATAACATTTGTGACACTTTGTCATAATAAGTTTCTATCAGGCCTTTTTATAGGACTTCAGGCCCTATGAAACCATGAACTTTTATTGTCCCACTTACTGTTGAATCTCAAGTACTGGTGGTAATGTAGGGTTCCTAGTTGGTGAGCAAATATTTGAATGGGTAAATAGAATAGATAAATGTGCCTGCTCTTTTCATCTGTCATAGTATAGGGCAATCTGCCACCCCCACATACCCACTCCACTCATCTCTTTCTGGTATGCACAGGGCCCTCTGATTCTCCAGGTCTGCTTGTCCTCAGCTTTGTTCAGTTCTAGAAGTGATTTGGAACTTCACAAAAGTTAAGATGAAAGAGAAAATTCTGAAAGCAGTCAGACATAAAAAAACCATAATCTACAAGGGGAAGAGTATTAGGATGACTGCAGATCTCTCAGCTGAAACCTTTCAGGCTAGAAGAGGATGGTCATCAACTTTTAATCTCCTAAAACAAAATAACTTTCAACCCAGGATCCTATATCCAGCTAAACTGAGTTTCATCTATGATGGAGAAATTAAATACTTTAATGACATTCACATGTTGAAGAAATTTGCT
>NW_003852562.1:1532127-1592954 GCF_000181295.1 Otolemur garnettii
AGGGTTCACTTCTATGGTTTATCTTACAAGGGTACAAGTGAATCTTTCTATGAGTAGAATATGAACGTTTTAACACAATAACTAAGAAAATGACATGAAGGCTATGTTAACCAGTTTGATGGAAGTGTTTCGGATTGTGTGTGAAAGCCTCACACTGTACCCCAGAAGTGCATTAATGTACACGGTTACCATTTAATAAAAAAATAAATAAATAAAAATAAAAAAAAATAAAAAATGAAGTGATTTAGCCCTGATTTTGTATGTTATTTTATAACATACAAAAGATCTATAATCTTTCAGTTTCCGAAGTTCAAATTAGAGAGAAAGAATAAAATGAGTTACATTTTGGGTCTAATGTTCTTGCCTTATCTAAACAACTGTAGATGGGGTGAGTATGTTTATGCTATATGGGGCTTTAGAGGCCCATCTCTCCAGAAATATCACTAGGCATCCATAAATTTGTCCCTCAACACTCAAGTATTCTACAGAGGAAAAATGATATGATTCATTCATCTCAACCAGACTTAAATAAACCTATCCCTAAAATTTCTGTCTACTAGCTCCCTTCTCATTTAACGCTACCAAGTGGCCTGCCATCTTCAATATTATCTAAGTCTAATGTGGGAAGTGGTTTCATCATTCATGTACCATAACTATGATACTTCTGGTCTTCTATTCATATATTCATTCAAAAATAAGTTCCCCCTGTGGAGACAGACTCAAGAGTGGTAAAGGACACCTATTAAGAAAAGGGTGTTGCCCCTGTCCTTGAGATCCCTACAGGGAATCATTCGTTCATTCAACCAGTATTAATTGAACTGTATGATACTAGTTAATGTTATAAACTATGTGAGAAACTGGAAGTAAACAAGGCAGAGGGTTCCTGTTGCGCAAAGCTTATTTTAGTAGGAAAGATCAAAAATTAAAATAATTATTGTAACACAACATGAGAGCTGTAACAGAGGAGAAAGAGGGAAGGAAGGAAATAAGAAGGGAATTTAGCCTCAGCTGAGAGGCTGGGGAATGCCTGGGTCTCACCCCAGGATCAGGGTCCTTTAAGACTTGTGGAGCTGGCAGCGATCTATAAAGAAAAATAAAGTTAGAAGCACTGAGAGATAAGGAGGTGGGACACATAGAATAGAGTTTTCAAAGGTGGGAACACAGGGGACCATGGCTAGCTTGTGGGGTTCACAGCAGTGGCCCTGAGTATTTGTTACACTCAGTTTTTGTTGAAGGCTATATCCTCATTAGCCCAGAGGGTACGCTGAGGTAGTGAACAAAAACCTCAGCAGTTTCTCTGAGTAAGCATGCTAGCTCCTATTGTTTTGGTCATTAACTTTAAGGGTTTGAGCAGCCGTGAGAAATCTGAAACCTGAACCTGTGTGTAGGCAGCCTCCTATCTGTGAGATTCCTTGGGGAAGGTTAATCCCCACCAGTTCACTGTGGAGCAGATGCCATGGTGTCAGGCTCCTCTAAAGAATCAGTGGAACAGAAGAATTTTCATCTGGTCACCACCCAGGGGCATCTTCCTCTGTGATAGGGTGTACACAAGCCCTCCTGCCCATATTTCAGGGCTGAGCTGTTCCCTTGATCTCTGCCCTGGCCAAATACAAATCTCCACAATGGGTATTTGCTTAGACTATTGACTGGGCAGGGGGTGGCCTGGTTAATCTTTCCACTCAGTCCTTGCATACAGCTTCCTCTGTAGCCATGGTTTATTCAGACTGTTCACAGACCCAGCTAGGGTGTTTGCAAGCTGTATCCCCCATAGGACAGGCTTCTAGGAAAAGCAGGAATTGCTCTGATAAGGAATTCAGTGACTGGTTTAGCTAACCTGTTTTTATTCTGCCTTGCTCAGCTTATTTCTCTGTTTTTTTCTTTTTTCTGAGAGTGTTTTCCCTTGGCAAGAATGGGGTCTTTGGTTCCCATTCTGCCTGCTGGGGAATGCTTTCCTGAAAATGTGGGCTTTAGGTCTGCATGAGGAGAAGCATTAGGACTTAGCCAGGCAAAAGGGCAGAATTGGAGGGAAGAGTATTCTAAGCAGGAAACATTATGTGTAAAAGTTTAGAGGAAATGAACACACACACACAGTATATAGTAACCAAGGTTACAGAATCATCACTTCATTTTAGGAAAATGCTAATCTGTTACACGTGGTTTTATCATGTCTTTCTTGTTTACCTAAACATCATGAAAATCCTTGCAAATCCATTGGCATAGATTCAATTCATTCTTCTAATGACTGCATTCTATTCCATGTTGTAGAAGAACTGACATTTCACCTATTCCCAAAGGGATGGGTTTCTTTGTTTCTGTCTTTGTTGCTAAAACCCTGTTTCATAAATATTGTATTCTTATAGATACTAGAAGTCTTTGTTTTTGATGAGTGTTGTTTCTGGGCTTATAGTATGTATATTTTACACTTTAATAGACATGCCAATTGCTTTACCCAAATGGTATAGCAGTATGTATTTTCAATAATTTTTTGAAGGCACCTGTCTTACAGTGTCACCAATGATGGTAGATGTCATTGTCATTTAAACTATTGTGAATTATCAGTAAGTGATATTTCATTGTTACTTTATTTGTATTTACCTCACTTTGGAGGTTAGACATCTTTCAGGGGATAGGATCAAGATGGTCAACTAGACACAGGTGGTTTGTGCCTCCTCCATGAAGAGGAATCAGAATGATAAATAGATACTCATGCTTTGAACAGATCATCTAGGGGAGATGGTCGGGATTCACCAAAGAAGCAACAAGAAGCCTCAGATGTAAGTCAGGAGAGAGTGCAAGGCAGCTTGATGTCCCAAGACATCAAGAGAGCCAGGAGAATCTCCCAAATTCAGGGAAACAGTGGCCCAGAGCACCTCCAGCTGGGTCTCACTGTGAAGGCCTCCACACTGGGGACCAAGAGATGTAACTGCTGCTGTGCTTTGAGCAGGGAGTGGGGAAGTCTGGCACTACCACACACCCCTGGGAAGATCCCCACCTGCAGTGGCCTGCTCTGAAGACTGAGACCTGAGGTCGGCGGCCACGCTACTCCGCAGCCTCTGGGCGCGCACAGAAAAAAATCATGTCTTCCTCCAGACTGGGGCTCCGTTTGGCTGCCTGTTTACTAAACATTTCAGAAGCTAGAAGAAAATACGTTGTTGAGAACATAGCAAAAGCAGCTCTTCTTGACAAAAATGGGCAGAAACATCCCGAAGTAACAGTGCTCAATGTATTTTCTGATCAAGACTATAACAGATCAGTCATTACAATAGCAGCTTCTGTTGATAAGTTGGGCAGTTCTGTTCTGGCTGCTTGCTTGGAGGCCTTCCATGCTACTGATATGGAAGTTCAGGAGGGAATCCACCCTTGCCTGGGAGCTGTGGACCTGATTCCGATTTACCCTCTCTCTGGTGTCGGAGTGGAAGAGTGCGGAGAGGTGGCCAGAAGCCTGGCCCAGGAGCTGGCCCTGCACGTCCCCGGCTGCAGTGTGTTCCTCTTTGGGGAGGCTGACCTGCCTGAGAAGCGCAGTCTGGTCCAGAGAAGGAAGCAGCTGGGCTGGTTCACAAGGAGGGACTTCAGTGCTCTTGAGCCTGACCTGGGAGCTGCCCCTGCCCGAAGATGTGGTTTGACAGGTGTCGGTGCTAGCCCATACGTGATGAACTGCAACGTTACCATTGATTCTCAAGACTTGTCTGTGGGAAGAGAGATCGCTGGTGCCATTCGGGGCTCCAGTGCAAATGGACTGAAAGGTGTCCAAGCAATGGCTTTTCCCCACAAAGGGAAAATTGAGATAGCTTGCAATGTAGAGTGCTTTGAAGACCAACAAGCTACAGACATCTCAGAAGACTCTCAATACGTGACTTACAGAGTCCTTGACAACCATTTTTCTTATGTGTCTCCTCATTACATAGAAGCTCAAGTTAAAAAGTTGGCGGGTGATTGGGGAGTTGGTACTATAGGGACAGCATTAGTTGGATTTACACCCCAAGAGTGCAAGGACTGTGCTGAATATGCTATAAAGGAAAATACTGGGGAATTCTGGAAGATTCAGGGAGGTATTTTCATGTGATCTGATCTAAGGGTTCCTTGAAATTTTAGGGAAAGTTATTAGTCATTACACATTTTCTTTCGGCCAGTGAAGATAGGGGGAAGCTACAAAGAGCTTGAGTGTAGCTGTGTATCAGAAAATTGGAAGCATTCTTTGTTTAGCAACAACAACAAATGTTCATATATTATCCATCATTGCCCTATGGAATTTCTAGTCATCATTAAAACTTTGAAAGAATCTCCATATGTTTTCCATAGAGGTTGTGCCAGTTTGCAGTCCCACTAACAGTGTATGTGTTCCTTCCACTCCACATCCACACCAGCATCTATGTCTTGGGACTTCTTGATAAAAGCCATTCTTGGGGTTAGGTGGTATCCCTTTGTGCTTTTAATTGGCATTTCTTTGATGACTATTGACATTAAGCATTTTTTATCTTGTTTATTGGCCATTAGTCTATCTTTTGAAAAGCTTCTATTCATGTCTTTTGCCCACTCGTTAATGAGTTTGTTTGATTTTTTCATAATGATTTTCTTGAGAAAATAATGTTGAGATTCCTCCAGGAACTTAAAGCAGACCTACATTTGAGCCGGCAATCCCACTACTAGGTATTTATCCAGGGGAAAAAATGTTATTTTATCAAAAACACACTCAACTAAAATGTTGAGTGCAGCACAGTTCACAATTGCAAAGATGTGGAATCATCCCCAGTGCCTGTCAGTTCATTAATGGATTAATAAAATGTGGTATATGTATAGTAACCATGGAATACTACTCAACCATAAGAAAAAATGAATCGATCCCTTTTGCAACAATCTGGGTGGAATTGGAGACCATTCTCCTAAGTGAAGTATCACAAGAATGAAAAAACAAACGCCATCTGTACTCAGTGCAAAATTGGAACTAACTGATCAGCACTCAGTGTGCACAGATAGAAGAAAAACTCAATGGAAGTCAAGCAAGTGGGAGGAGGGGATGAATGAAATTATACCTCACAGGTACAGTATGTACTTTCTAGGTGATGACCACACTTAGAACTTTGACTGAAGCAGCACAAAAGCAATCCATGCAACCAAAACATTTGTACCTCTGTAATATTCTGAAATGATAATAAACAAATTAATTAAGAAACAAAAAAAAAAAAAAAAAAAAGACTGAGACCTGAGAAGACTATATTCAACACAGCTTCAAGTCGTGTGGAGGAGGGAGGGAGCCCTGGCATTACCGCACACTCCGGGAAGGTCCCCACCACCACTCAGTGGCCTGCTGTGAAGACTGAGACCTGAGTCAGACTGTACTCACCACAGATTCTTGCCTACACTTCTTGCCTGGACAGGTCCCACACTCTTGGGTCACAGGGTCAAAGTGCTACACCCTGCCTTTGGGCCGAGTTCTAGCTGACATGGCTGCAGCCAGTGCCTCAGCAGCCAGAGGAGAAAGGGGAAAACCAGACTTTCCAGGGTGTACCTAGAACAATACCCACTGGCCTGCAGTGGGCTAGTGTGAGATGGAGATGAAAGCAGACAATACTCCCCACAGCTTTGAGCCCACATGCCAGCCTGGGACAAGGACCTGCCCTCTTTGATCCCAGCCCCAAGGTGCCATTTGAGAGTTTGTTGCTGGGCTATACCCCATCCTCAGGCTGAATTTGGGGTGATATGGCAGCAGTTGTCACCTGGCCAAGGAAGGGTGGGGAAGCCAGGCTCTCTTGCATATACCTGGAATAAGAGTGGCACACTGCAGCAGGTGCTCTGGGGCTGAGACTCGAGCTGTCCTCACTCCCCAGCTTCTTGCTCATGCTGCTTGCCTGGGTTAGACCCCACCCTCTCTGAGGGCATGCTCTCAGCTGTTGCCATTTTGAAAGTCTAATGCTTGTTCGTGGACTTGGTCTAAGTTTGAGGCAATACAGCAGCAGCCATCACCAGGGAGGGAAAGGAGACACGAAGGTCTCCTAAGCACACTTAGGAAAATACTCATCACCTTGTTATGAGTGGCTGTGGGACTGGAGACTAATCCACTCCACCCATTGCAACGACCAGCAACACCAACATGGACTATTTCCATCCCAGAGAGTTGCTCTGCTGCCAATACTGCCATTGCCCAAATCACACTAAGTCCCAAGTCCTCAAAACCTGCTTACATACCTAGTCTATCCCTCCCACTAGTAGCTTCTGAAAAGCTACCTGGAGGCCTTCCAGGGCCCACAAACACTGCCATGGGGCCTAAAAATAGGGACACTCACCTTACTGCTGCCATGCCCAGGGCCCTAAGACAAGTTTAATTGATGACCAAACCCCCAGAAAAACTTTATCACAACCTCAGCTAATAACTATACCCTAAGCCACTGAGAGAGTCACAGATGCCACTGACCATGTGCATTGCCAAAGGACTCATACGAAGACTATGCTACTAAAGGCAACCAAAATAAAAGCCAAATTATCACTCAGGCAACAACATATCTACATGTTTGGGGAAAAACTCCCCCATAGAAAGCAATTTCAAAACACTGGAAGAAGTGACTGCTATATCAGACTGTATCAGATGCAGACATATCAATGGAAGGACATAGGAAACAGGAGAAGGCAAGGAAAGTTGATGCTACCAAGGGGCCACAATAATTCTCCCACAATATATCCCAATCAAAAAGAACTCCTTGAAATGCCAGAAAAAGAATCCAAAATATTGATTTTAAGGAAGCTCAATGAGCTGCAAGAGAAATCTAAAAACTAATACAAAGAAATCAGAAAATCAAATCAGGATATGAAGGAGAAATTTACCACGGAGATAAATATCTTAAAAAAAATTGGAACTGAAAAATGTATTGATGAAAATACAAAACAGAGTTGAAAACTTCAATAACAGACAAGACCAGTGTTTTTCAACCTTTTTTTTTTTTTTAATCTCATGGCACACTTGAACCTATAGTTAAACTTCTGTGGCACAGTTAAATTATGTTGAACAAAGGAAAGAGTTAAAAAAGAATAAACTTACTGCACTTTGAACTGCTTTCAAAACGATTTAGTCAATGGTCTTGAAAAGTTTCTGTGGCACACGTAATCACTGGAGCAGACCATCCAGAAGGAAGAGTCTCATAAGTTGAAGACAGGTGTTTTGAAATAATCCAGTAAGATAAAAAATAAGGAAAAAAGAATAAACAAAGCCTTCAACACATCTCAGACTATATATAAAGCAAGCAAACTAATGAATCATTGATGTTCTTGAGGGGGAGAGAGATAAAAACGTAGGAAACCTATTTAAGAAAATAATTGATGAAAAATTTCTAAGTCTAGCAAGAGAATTAGACATCCAGATACAGGAGGCCCAGTGATCCCTGAAATGGGCATTGCAGGAAGATGTCATGGTGGTGTATTATATTTCTATAGACAAAAGAAAGAAAGAATTTTAAAATTAGCAAGAGAAAAGCATCTGGTCACCTATAAAGAAAACCTCACTAGACTAACAGCAGACTTCTCAGCAGATCTTACAGGTCAGAAGACAATGGAATGGCATTTTCAAAGTGTTACAAAAGAAAAAATTTCAGTCAAGAATTTATATTTTGTTAGAATAAGTTTCATTAATAAGGAGAAATAAAATCTTTCACATACAAGCAAGTGCTGAGGAAATTCATCACCACTATACTGGACCGATAGGGAATGCTCATAGGGGTCCTAAACATGGAAACAAAAAGTTCACTGTCACCAAAGCACATGAACTTCTCTTATGTCATTTAACAACCTTTTATAGTCTTCTTTATGCAGGGTTTTTTTTTTTTTTTGAGACAGAGTCTCAAACTGTTGCTCTGGGTAGAGTGCTGTGGCATCTCAGCTCACAGCAACCTCCAACTCCTGGGCTTAAGTGATTCTCTTGCCTCAGTCTCCCAAGTAGCTGGGACTACAGGTGCCCGCCATAACGCCCAACTATTTTTTGGTTATAGTTGTCATTGTTGTTTGGCAGGCCTGGGTTGGATTCAAACCCGCCAGCTCCAGTGTATGTGGCTGGCTCCTTGAGCTACAGGCTCTGAGCCTTTATGCAGGTCTTAATATTATTTTTGTTCAATTAAAATGTTTTATTTAGTAGTTTTCAGAGGCATTATAAATGGAATATTTCTACCAGCTTTTGCTAACAGAAAAAAAGTCCATTTCTTTTGGTGCATTTATTATGTGTCCAACTACCTTACTAAATTTCTTACTAAATTTTAGTAATGTTTTACTAAGGTCTGTTATATTCTTTAGGTATACAATAATGTCATCAGCATAAACTAAGTTTTTGATTTCTTCTTTTTTAATTTATAAGAATCATTCAATTTTCTTGTTTTACTTCATTTTCTAGAATCTTAAAATAGTGTTGCATAATAGTGGTGGTAGAAGGCTATGTATCATTTCACAACTTTGAAATGATATTTCACAGTTCTTTGTGGTGATGGTTTTTATCATATTTAAGTAGTTCCTTTTAGTGCTATTTTAGTAGAGTTTTTATTGAGAATAAAAAAGAATAGCTGCTGAATTTTATCAAATAAATTTTAGCACCTACTGATAAAACAGTTTGGTTTTTCTCCTTTAATTTGTTATAAAGAACTGTATTGGTAGTTGTAAACAATTCTTGAAATCTCAGAATAAATACCTCTTGATCAGAGAGAATTATTTTCTTTTGATAATGATGTGGAGGTCTATTTGTTAATATTTTAGCAAGAATTTTTACATCTCCATTCATGTTTGATATTTTTCTGCAGATTTTTTTACCATATTATAAAATTATTATATTTTATTATTTTATCTGTGGTAACTATTACTTTATATTTGAAGTTTCTCTTTTCCTTATCTTTTGTGATTTGATAATGTTGCTATTAATTCTCTTCTTACCTATATTCTGCACTTAATTTAGAAGTCTTCCTATAATTTTCCATTCAACTAGAAGTTATTATCCTTTTCTTAATATTCATAAATGTCTATTTGTATATCATTGTGTGACAAGACACTCCCCCCACCCCAGTTACTGCAAGGCTTTTTTTTTTTTTTTTTTGACAGACCCTCAAGCTGTCGCCCTGGGTAGAGTGCTGTGGCATCACAGCTCACAGCAACCTCCAACTCCTGGGCTCAAGCGAGTCTCCTGCCTCAGCCTCCCAAGTAGCTGGAACCACAGGCACCCGCCACAACACCCGGCTATTTTTTGGTTGCAGCCGTCATTGTTGTTTGGCAGGCCCAGGCTGGATTCGAACCACACCGGTTCAGGTGTATGTGGCTGGCTCCTTAGCTGCTTGAGCCACAGGCACTGAGCCTACTGCAGGGCTTTTGATCCAGCCCCCAGAGAGGAATTTTTAGAATATTTTTACTTCCCTCATTCCTAACTCCTACATACATACATATAGATGCAACTTCCAGAAAACTTTACCTCTCTCTTTTCTTCACTGCCACCCACTTCCTAGGTTTTATTGAGATAATTTCTTACTTTCCCAACTATTACAGATTTTCCCTTGTAGCATAATCATTTTATTACAAGAATCCGTATTTAGAATATATTTTATACAATCCTAGTTATCATCCATTTAATTTTAAAATATGCATGTTGCAAGGTTAAATATTCGCTGCTATTTCCTTTCATCTTCATCTTTCCTTTTCTTGGGGCCTTTCTCCTTATTAATATCGATTTGTCACCTGGTTGTAGTTATATTTTCAATTCTCTTCTCAAGGGGAGTACTCCGAATTCTAGGTTTTTGGTAAATATCTTACCTTTAATCTGGCTAGTGAATGGTATCTGGCATATTTTAGGATTATTAAGTGGCTGTCTTTTCCCTAGATCAGTTGATAGTATCCCATCATTTGGAATCTTGCCAAAGTTAGGGTTTTTTTTTTTTTTTTAAGAGTTCAGGAATTTTACCTGGATATGTTAGCTGTGTTTCTGACATGGAGCTCAGTGAACACTTAAAATCTGTACTCTTCTATCAACTCAGAGACATTGTTTTTTTCCTTTTTTTTTGGGTGCATGATCATTGCCTCTCCTCAATCTGTAATGTCTTCCCCGCCCCTTGGAAGTTCTGTCATTCTGATGCTATGTCTGTTAGATCTGTCTGCCTAATCTCACATTTTTTACTCATACTTTCTAGTCTTTTGTAATTTTCCCTTTTTTTTTTTTTTTAACAATTTCTTCCACTTGATCTTTTGGGTTACTTGTTTGGGTATTTATATATTTTAGTTTGAAAATTATAGATTTTTGTCTCTATTATGAATGGAATTGTGACCCCACCCCTGTAACTTACCAAAACTCTTGTACTGAAGCCCTAACCAGTGTGATGATATGTGGACACAAGGCCCATAGGGAGGTGATTAAGATTAAATGAGGTCATAGGGGAGGGCCCTAATTAAATAGGGCTGGTGTCTTTACAAGAGGGAAAGACAGAAGAGAGCTCTCTTTTTGCTCTGAGCACTAAGGAAGGGCCATGTGAGGACACAACAGGAAGGTGGTTGAGTACAAGCTAGGAGGAGAGCCCTCACCAGCAACCACATTTGTCCACACCTTTTCTTAAGCTTCCTTAGCTTGAAAGGCTACTGCTTGGCCAGTCTCAGAAGTTAGAAGGATTCCATATCAGAGATTTTTCTTTTTTGAGGCAGAGTCTTACTTTGTCATCTGTGGTAGACGTCTTTGGTGTCACAGATCACAGCAACCTCAAACTCTTGGGCTCAAGCCATTCTCTTGCCTCAGCCTCCCAAGTAGCTGGGACTAGAGGCACTGGCTACAATGGGTTCTCACTCTAGCTCAGGCTGGTCTCGAACTCCTGAGTTCAGGCAATCCACCTGCCTTGGCCTCTCTGAGTGCTGGGATTACCAGCGTGAGCCACCACTCCCAGCCTCCATACTAGAGAATTAGTCATTGCAGGGATAATATGAAATTCCAGTGAAAGAAACTTAAATTGTTGTATTTATTTCCAAAAATTCAACAGCAAGTAGCAAAAAATATCCCACCTGTCATTGTTCTAGATGTGCTACTGATGCTGAAATTAGCTTTCTACCTGCACATTGCAGGGCTCCTAAAGAAAGCACTGACTCCAGGGACTATTACAGCCCAGCCTCCCCTGCTCACAACTGAGGATGGGCTGTCCCTTAACCTCAGCATGCCCCAGTTTCTTATCTCTAACAAGGGATAAGAATACCTGCCCTACTTGCTTCACAGAGTTGTTGTGAGATGAAAATGAAACAACAGAAAACATTTTAAAGTGATGTAAAATACATATAAGTGACATTATTGTAGCACACAGTATATTTTAAATATGAAAATGCAAACCTTCTTTCATATGTGAGGTTTCTGTCTTTTAGATCCCTACTGCATATTCTTGTACTAAAGTCTTGCCCCTCCATTTTAGCCTAGAAAAGGAAGAGAGAAAAAGAGAAACTAATGTATGGTAAATTTATGCTAGATGCAAATACACTTTTATATAGAGAGCCTTAAAAAAGTAAGTATTAGCCACATTTTACAGGTGAGGAAACTCAGTAAGTGCCCGAGCAAGCATTTGAACTCAACCATCCTGACTTCCACAAAGAGTCAGTATTTGCTTTGCAGTCACCCAACCCAACTGTTCTTCCCTTACTCTGATTTCCTACCTTGCTCTCTGATTCTTATTGCCATGTCTTCTCAGTCATACCTTATCTTTTTTTTTTCTCTTTGAGAAAGTGTCTTCTTCTGTATCCCCAGCTAGAGTGCAATGGCATCATTGTAGCTCACTGCAACCTCATACTCCTGGGCTCAAGGGATCCTCCTGCCTCAGTCTCCTGAGTTTTGTGACTATAGGCACCACCACTAAACCAGGCTAATTTTTCTAATTTTTGTAGCAACAAGGTCTTGTTCTTGTTCAGGCTGATCTCAAACTCTTGACCTTAAGCAATCCTGGCTCGGCCTCCCAGAGTGCTAGGATTACAGGTGTGAGCCACCACATCTGCCTGTACTCCCTCTCTTTATTACATGTCTGCTATGACTTGAATATCTCCTCCAAAACTCATGCTGAAACTGAATCCTCAACGTGGCAGAACTAGGAGGTAGCTGTGTAATAGGTGATTGTGTCATGAGGGCTCCACCCTCATGAATGAACTAATACATTCATGGATTAATGGATTAATGGGTTATCATAGAAGTCCCAATCTTTTTGGCACCAAGGGCTGGTTTCATGGTAAGCAATTTTCCCACAGACCAGGGTGGGGGGCTGGTTTGGGGATGACATCTCCCCATCATTCCCACCTCAGATCATCAGGCATTAGATTCTCATAAGGAACACGCAACCCAGATCCCTCCCATGTGCAGTTTACAGTAGAGTTCCCACTCCTATGAGTCTAATGCCGTGGCTTATCTCAGGCTGTGATGGGAGCCACAGAGAGTGGCTGTAAATACAGTTAAAGCTTCACTCAGTCCTGTGTGGCTCACTTCCTCCTGCCATCCAGCCAGGTTCCCAACAGCCCACAGACAGTACTGGTCTGTGGGAAGTGGGGGTTGGGGACCACAGAGTTAATGGATTCATAAATTATCAGGAGAGAAAGAGAGACCTGAGCTAGCGTGGTTAGGTGATGTGATGCTCTGCACCACCTGGGGACTCTGCAGAGAGTCCCCACTGCAAGAAGGTCCTCATCACAGGTGGCCCCTTAGTCTCAGACTTCTCAGCCTCCAGAACTGCAAGAAATAATTCCTTTTCTTTACAAATTACCCACTTTCAGACATTCTGTTACAAGCAACAGAAAATAAGACAATGTCCCTCTTCACGGACTCCTTTTCCCTCCTCTCCTTCCTGGATAAACGTAGAGAACAAGTTCATGTTCTATGCTGGTCTCTCCATTTCTTCCTTTCACTCTTTCTCTACAAGGCTCTGTAATTCATTTTCTGTTTTTACCACTTCATTAAAACAACTCTCTTTAAGAGAATCGGTGGGCTCTGTGACCCTAAATGTAATAAACACTTTTTAGTGATTATCTTGTTTGACTTCTCAGCAGCGCTTTATGCGTTGATGAGGCTCCTTCATGGGGATTTCTGGGAGTTTTACTCTCCCGTTTGCCTCCTACCTTTCTCCTAAATTTCCTGTTATTTGCCAAGGCTTCTCTTCTTCTCTAACTTTTAAAATGCAGATGTCATCTGGTGTCTGGTTATTTGCACTCAGTTCACTCTCCCAGGGATATCCTAACAGTGCTGTCTGTGTGCCGAGGAAACCAGAACTACTTCATTCAGTTCAGATTTTTCTCTGGACCTCTAGACATTTAGGGACATCTCTGCTTAGAGATCTATAGTCAGACTTCCTGAATCTGATGTCCCTTAGCCCAATAAGTGGAAACACCATCTACCCAAGTACCTGGATCAAAATCCTGAGAGTTTTCCTTGACTCTTTCTTCTTGTTCGTCACACACAATTAGCCCCTGAAATCCTGGTAAATAGTTTTCAGATCAGTTCATTTCTCTTCATCATTGTAGCCCCATCTAGTTGTGCAATCATTGTCTGCCTACTGCTCTGGTTTCTCTTCAATTTATTCTCTCTTCAGCATCCTGAATGAACTTCAAAATTACAGATCAGACCAGTAAGCAGGAGGGAGGGGTGGAGCTGGTTTGTTCCTTCAGGTTAAGGTGGAGAGAATTCTCACTGGACTTCTTGCCATGTTATTTTAGAGCCAAAGAGGGAAGATGAGAACACAACGTGTCCTAAAGAGACATTGCTAGAGGATCTTGATAGATTCCTAAAGGAAAGGGCAGGGTTGACTGTGAACATGTTCCTAAAAAGATCTGATACTCATTCTGTTTCTAGAGGGTTTCTAGGGAACCCAAACAGGTGGTATGAATCTTCCTTGCCTATAAGACTGGCCTAAGGAGACCTGGGAGCAGATGGTTTTAATCCTGGTTTCCCAGCAGCAGAGCATGTGCTGCAGTGATAGAAGATTAATTTATATGGGCCAGGCGTGGGGACTCATGCCTGTAATTCCAGCACTTTGGGAGGCTGAGGCAGGAAGATTGCTTGAGGAGTTTTAGATCAGCCAGAGTAACGTAGTGAGAAGCTCCACTCCTCTGTGCAATAAATAAAAAAATTGGCTGGACATGGTGGTGTAAGAGGGCCTGTAGTCCCAGCTGTTCAGGAGGCGGAGATTAACCAACATAAAATGAGTTTTTCTACCCTTTCTATTTCTCTTTCCTCAACATTCCAATGTTTTGCTGCATTTATTTCCATTTCAAAACCTGATGATAGGTCTTAGTGTAGTTCCGAGTAAAGGGCATCATTTCCAATGGGATGCGATATAATGAGTGTTGTCACATATGCTCCCCCTCACCTGTTCTCCCCTCTCCTCTCCTCATGTGGACAGCATTTCAGCCTCTCTAATTGGTTGCTCTCTTCCTCTGAACACCACATAGCATTCAGCTTTAGTACAACTCATTTTGGGACTTAATGATCCAACACTTTTCCTTTTGAAATCACCTTTTTATCATCTAAAGCAGATGTCCTCAAACTACTGCCTGCAGGCCACATGCGGCCCGCCTAGGACATTTATCCGGCCCGCTGGATATTTTTGCCACTGCTGCCTATCCTGTTTAGCAGCCAACTTGTCCCAGGGCCCACAGTCTGGCCCTGCAATGGTCTTAGGGACAGTGAACTGGCCCCTGTTTAAAAAGTTTGAGGACCTCTGAAAAGTCATCTCAGGCTCCCAGCATCTCCCTACGAGCTTTAAGAGTGGGCTCCTTAGCTGGCCCCTAGTCTATACCACCTTCCATCTCACTGCCCCTGTGCCTCCACAAGACTCATTTTTATCTGCAGTTTGAATCCTCGTTTAAATCCTTCAACAGCTGTTATTTGCTTACAGAATGGAGTCAAAGGCTTAGCTTGGCTGACAAACCTTCTACACCCTCTCCTCCTCACACTAGGCCTCATCCCCATGTTGGCTTAGGAGTGTATGTGGGAGTCACTGAGTATATTGCTATTGCTCCACTCATCTTCATCTTTGGACACACCACTTCTCTCCTAGAGTAGCCATCTGCCTTCACCTGCAAAGCAGACTTTTGTTCAACCTAAAGACTCAGGGCAAAGATTGCCCCAAGGAACCTTCACAAATATCTGGGTTAGACCTGACAACTCCTCTATTGGTATCTTCACTTGTGTCTTGTTATTACCACTAAGGATGCACTCATCACCCACTGTAGAAATATATTTTTTCTAACATGTCTCCCCTACCAAATTGAACGAGCTTTGAGTTTTGGATTGGACCTGTCACATAGTAGATGCTTAATACATACTTGTTTTGATAGGAATAGACACACATTTTCAATGTCCCTGTAGTCTTTAGATGGATGTGATGAAGGAAAGAAGAATGCATGACTCATTCCCATACTGTCTTAAAAGACTCACATGACATCTATTTCCTAAATCATTGACTTTATTCTCTGAATTTGTCCAATTAAAATTTAGCCTGGCATTTTTAATCTTGCTTAGGTCTTCTTTTACATTCACTCAGGGAGGCAGAATAAGAAGCTGAATGGAGAGGAGAGGTCCTGTTGTTAAGGGAGAGAGCCTTTATATTTATGTAAATTGTTTAGATAATTCCCAAAAAAATGCCTTTCTGGTGTCTCAAGACTATACAAAGGAGGCCTGTTAAATAGAGAGGACATTTGGCCACACTGGAAATGTGTGGCCAAAACATAGATCAGACCAACTCTACCCCTCCCTCTACTTTTCACCCCCTGATCGCTGGTCTGATCTGTATTTTGGAAATCTATTTCCATGGCTGTATCAAGTATCCCAGAGCATTGCAGGCTGCCCTACTTCAACTGAAAAACTGGTAGTCCAAGGTGAGTCAAGAGTTCCCACCAGATCAAGTCATTCACATAAAGAACACACGTGCCAAAGCCCAGATTCAGCTCATACCTGTCTGTCTCTTCTTATTCCCTTTCTGGTCTAATCCATTACTGTCCCTGCTGCTGGCTTGTACAGATGTACCGCCCCTGCCACCAGCTATGCTCATCTATGTGGCTGCATGGAGCTCCTGCTGTTCCATGGAGCCTAACTGGTGCCTTGTGGGCCGCAGCTTCACAACAGCCTGGGCTGGGGTTTAACTCCTTGCTTGGCTGGAGGGATGCAGGGTCACCTGATGCAAGTATAAAATCATAAAACATAAATGAATGCAGTGTAACCAATGTAAATGAAGCAATTTCTGAATTACTTGTGACTTGGTCTTAAGATGATTCAAGATTTGGCTTTTTTTCCTCCAAGAAATCAAGTTAAGAGAAACAAAAAAGAGGAGAAAATTTAAGTTTTGCTCTTCCTCTATGGAGACTGATATGCAAGAAGGCAGCACGACTGGACGAACTCACTTCTGTCAAGCACAACGGAGAACGGATGATTTGTCTCTCATAAATTGATTTTATTAAAAATAAAACTTTTCATTTTTAAGACACACATATTCAGACAACATTTAAAACATTTTAAAGATTCATTATGTTGCATAAATTCTTCTTTTAATGTGTCATGGTAATGTTATTTAACTTTACTCACCAAGAAATGGTTACCTATGTGACAGAGAATCAAATTTCAGCAGTATCTTTAATTTTACTTAAAATGCCACATCACATGCTTTCCTATGTGTGTACATTTTTGGTCAGTATTCATATTATTAACACATTTCTAAAATCTATTCACAGCAAACCTTCCACCTAATAAGTAGGACTGGAATATAATTTTAATGTAATCAAAATTTTTAAATATATAAAACCAAATAATCTGGCTTATGTATTTCATTAAAATGGAAATAAGTAGAAAGCAAGACTCTTCATGCTTTGGGCTATTTGAGTTGAGATAATTAAAAAAAAAGAAAGTGTACAATCTGGAAATAGAAATCATTCTAAAAGTGCTGTAAAGCAGCCCAGTGTAGCGCTCGTCATAGTGCTTCCTTGTCTGTGCCCAGTGGAAATGGGTAGCATGTGACTTGGTATCTGTCCGCAGGATCGTTTATTAAATGCTGCTCGGGTTAGATACATGTGAGGGAAGAAAGGCAAAGGGGTGATTGCATGATGCAATCTTGATTTAGATTTGGGGTGTGATTGAAGGCTGCTCAAAAATTAATTTACTAGTGTCTTGATAGACTTCTTTGAGTTTGTGGTTCTGTTTTTGACTTTGTTGATAGTGTTTTTGCCATGTGGGGAAAAAAAAACTTTAGATTGAATATATCAGTCTGTCACACTTTTCCCTATGAATTTTGAGTATCTTGGCATATTTAGGTTTTTATTAAGAAGACACTAGTTATATGGACTTCACCCAATCACTAATTCTCCAACAAAGACTGTTTCTATTCTGGGTACTGTTGGTTCATCTTAATGCCTATTCTGGTGTGTCTGGGAACCTGAGGGTATGTTGAAGGAGCTGGAAAGGCAAACATCAACTGTGGGCAAGGCGATGAATTCACTCAACTGTGGTCAATATGAATTAGTAGAAGCAATGGAAAATTGTCTTCATGGGTTTTAGTTTTAAGAGAATAATGTGAAGCTGTGGGAATCTACGGTAGACTTCTCCCCCAATGCTCCCTGGAATCAGCACTGGACATCTTCCTGATACTGTCTAATTCTGAAACTGGGCACAATCCCATTTAATTTAATTTTAGAAGCTCAAAGATTGCAGGTTGCTGGGCTGCTAGTTAACATCTTAATTGCCAGTTAACACCTTAGGAGGGATTTGTACTCAGTCACTTGGGAGTGAGACCCAGTAGGCAAGATGGCCTCCTGCTGGCTTATACATCTTACATCTTTTACTCAATATATCCTCTTGTGTTGTTCCTTGGAGGGTAGTAACAGTGTATTTCCATATTATAAATATGGAAAAGCTGAAAGGGAATAGAGAAAATGACTTGTTTCATGTCACAGAACTAATTAAAGGGAGACCTGTATCCTGGCCCTTTGTCCCTGACTCCTGGAAGCTTGTGGTTTCCAATTCTGAGCCAGCCTCATGAGGTGGGAGGGAGTCAGCCTCTCAACCACACTGGCCCCTTACTTTACCTGGCAAGTACTCTGTGTAAAGAAATCTGAGCTGTGAAAATATCTAAGCCAGCTTCAAGAGGGGGAATGACTCAGCAGTATACAAACTAGTAAAAGACACTGAAAGCATAATTAATTGCTTTAAAATTTTAAAAGCTCATCGTAAGTAAGACTGGCACTTTCAAACATGGTCTTAACTAGTTCTAGGCCCTTTGGTTATTTATACTGACAAAAATTGGTTCTTTTTTTAGCCCATTCACAGAAATCTTCTTTCAAGTGCTTGGATTTTTATAGGAGACAAAAGGTCACATTCTTATTCATAACCAAATTTAAAGAGATTTAGAGCTAACCTCTACTGGGAAAGAATATTCCTAACTCTAATAATAACCTTTCCCTTCTGGAAAAAGGCACAAAAGCACATGCAAAATCTCTACAAAATTTATTTGCATGTGCTATTTTATATCCACACTCCTGAAGCCTTCCTCAGAATGAATGTAACATTCCAATTAAAACATCACTTGAACAATCTGAAGATCCTAAAAAAAAAAAAAAACTAAAGCCATTATGTGTGCATTATAGATGTAGGGAAAGAAAAACACCTTTTCCTTCTATTCAGCTTAGGTTCATTGGCTGGGGTTCTTGTAACAAAAGACAGAGGAACAAGAAAAAAGCATACACATTTATTTAATGTAAGTTTATTTTTTCTTTTCTTATTTCAGATTAATGTGAAAGTACAAACAATTAGGTTACTCTGTTTGCATTTGTTATATGGGGTCCATCTGTAGTTGTGTCCCTGCCCCCAGGAGGTGTGCCACACACCCCTACATTGTGCCCACACCAATGCCCCTCCCTCTCCATCTCCCCTCCGGCTTCCTCCTCCCCTCAGCTCCAATTGAATTGAGTTTTTCTCTTGCATGGGCCTGTATTAGATTGTCTATGCGGTGGTTCTCAACCCTTCTAATGCTGCGATGTATTTTCATTGTTACAAAGGGGTTGCGACCCACAGGTTGAGAACTGCTGGCTACGGGCTTCATGTTAGTATTGAGTACATTGGATGCTTGCTTTTCCATTGTTGTGATACTATACTAAGAAGAATGTGTTTCATCTCTAGCCAGGTTAATACAAAAGTTGTAAAGTCCCCTTGCTATGTGACCCAGGAGCTTTTATAAAATAAATGAGGACTTGTAGAAGAGGTTAGACCTGAGTGTTGGTATTCTAGAGTGGTAAGTTGTGGAGAAATACAGTAAGACAAAGGGGCTCTGAGCTAAGTATAATAAACTGGGGGGTGGGGGGGTGGAGCCTCAGCAAGGCCAGTGCAGTCAGATGCCTCTTCACATCCCTTCATCTTCAGGATCAGGATACTTTCTTCCTTTGGGTACAGGGAGAATAGCTTTCACCAGAGTGTCTTATGACCTGCCTCAGGGGAAGGTCAGAAAATCCACCTTAGGTTTTATAACCTACTTCACAAAAGAGAAGAGCAGGATAAGGTCGGAGGGACCCTCTTGCCTCTGTTGTTTTTTCAGATTCCTTCAGCTTAAAATATTTCATATGTCAAAGTACTGTATGTTGAGCTAGTGTGTCCTGAACACTATCCTAGAAAACTTAAAAAAAAGAAAAGAAAACTTAAAAAATACCCAAAAAGTTAAAGAAAAAGAAAACCAGATCAGCCTACTGTCACAGTCTGAAGATGATCACTGTTAATACCATGTCATGATCTTACACACACACAAACACACACCTTCCATGGGTGTGCTAAGTGAGTGGAACCGCCTGAGGAAACTGCTCAGGACGGCAGAGTGAGCACCTGTCTAGCTGATGCCCACCTTCCCTGCTCAGAGCAGATATGTGGTTATCACAGACTTTTTTCCTGCTGAGCCCAGATGCTATTTCAGAATAACCTTCAGCACAGCTCTCCAAATAGCCACTACAAAAGCATTTCAAAAGCTGTCCCTCAGATATCCTGTTTTGTATCTCAATTTTTTTTCTCCTCTAATTTTTGTTTTGGTGTGCATTTCCCCAAATCATTCAGAACTGTTTGAAATTATAAAATTGCATAATATTCCTATAAATATACAAACTCCAGCCTTTAATGTTGGGGCTATGATTTTCCATAAATTTTGCTGTTATAAATAAAGCTATGGTCAGCATATTTGTATTTAAATTTTAACTGAAACTCTGGTTACTTCCTAGGAAAATTTTTCAAGTTTCCTTAGATGTAGGCTCACTGGATCAAGAATTAGAAATATTTTTACAACTTTTGATTTATTTCTACAATTTACTCTCCAGAAAAACTAGACCAATTTTGTGAGAGATTCTAAGAATCCTGGTCTTAATGAACCTTTGCTAGCATAAAATATTACCATATTTTAAATCTTTGCTAATTCGCTAATGGGAAAAAAGACAGATAGTTTGTAATTCTTTTCTATTAATATGGTACATTCTGGCTTTATATTTTAGCCCATGTTTCTATTGGGATGCTAGTGTTTTATTCACTGATTTGTATGCATTATTTGTATGTTGTGAAAATAAACGCCTTTTGATGATGCTATTTCTAAGTTTTAATTTAGCTTATAGTGTCTCCTGACTTGAGGAAGGTTTCAATTTTTATACAGTCAAATGTACATTATCTTTTATTTTGTGATTTCTTTTTTTAATGTTTAGAAAGTTCTTCCCTATCCAAAGAGAATAAAAATATTTACCTAAATTTTCTTCCAGCTTCCTTTCCCTTATAGAAGCTATAAGAAGAAGTAAGCAGATATTAAAGAAAGCTATACTGATGTCTTGTAAAATCTGCAATAATCTAGGCTGGGAGAAAGTCACTTCTTAGGTGCTGCGCTTTAATTGAACTGAAAAAAATCTTGTTTTAAAAGTGGCAATCTTTGCATCCAACATCACAATTCATATTCTGTGGGGCCCTGAAGGGTCTTAGTTTTTTAAAAATCCCTCTTCATTACTGAAAGTTATCTTTCCACAAGCTATTAGCTAACCTATTAATTACTGATGCCTATTGCCAAGGATTGGCTGCTCATCATATAATCCATTAGCACAGGGTCTGGTCAGAATGGTGCCTGAAACCTGAACTCGAGGACAGAGAAGAGAAAGAAGAGCATAGACTGGAGGCTGGGGGAACTACAAAGGTACAGGCTGGTTGGTTCCCAGCTGCTCGGACCTGACACTGCCAGGCCAGTTGGCAGGGTCTGTGATGATGTGGTGCAGTTCTTACTCCCACTTCAGAGAATGTGCGAACAGACTTCAGAAATTCCTTTGATTCTATCATCGAACTTCTAATATCACCTACTCCCTCCCTGTTTGATCAGCCCCGCGCTAAGACACTTTGTGTATTGCTACCACTATGCCCTCCACAGGAAAGCTCTCTTTTATCAGAGTAAAACTTGCTGACTCGTGCTTTCTGGGAGGTGTACTTATTTCATAGTGATAATAGCTGCTACTTACTGTTTATTATTTAATCCTAACCAGCACCCCATGATGTAGACATTATTATCCTGCTTTTGTAAATAAATTCTAAAAACAAAATAAATAAACTTCTCTAAGGGCACACACCACTTAATAAGATATTTATGGAGTGACTTGTTGGTGCCAGACACTGTTTTAAGGGCATTATCTCATTTAATGACCACAGCAAACTTCTCAGACCATTTTTAGAGGTGGAGAAATGGAGGCTTAGAAAGGTTAAGTGTCTTGCTTCAGGTCATACACAGCTAGAAGGTGGCAGAACTGGACTTTAATCCCAGGCACACAAACTCCACAGGGCCCTCCCTTGCCCCATTAATTTCTGTGCTAACCTGTAAGTGGCACAGTGAGATTCAGATACAGCTCTGACCAATACTCTTTAAAGCCCGTGCTCTTACACAAGGGAGCCTCTTGGATAGGGTGACAAAGCAGCAACATTTGGAGAGATATGTTACATCACATGCAAAATTAAAGTTAGCCAAAAAAGCATGAAAGATTATGATCCTATATTTTTAAAATCATTAAAATAAATTGAAAGTTTCCTACACTGTCATTTTACTTCATTATAATGTTCCTTTTGACATGGGGAAAGGTTGGATAGTTTCTGGATTTTGTGTGCTGGGAATCCAGACAGAGCAGAATAAGCATGGTTTATCTACGCTTCATGACGCTGGGGCCTCACCAGTGGCTGGTGGCTCACATCATCTACGACAATGGTTCTGGAACACCTGGAGACTTAAAAATGAGAATTCTCAGGGCGGTGCCTGTGGCTCAGCTGGTAGGGGGCCGGCTCCATAAACTGAGGGTGGTGTGTTCAAACCTAGCCCCTGCAAACTGCAACAAAAGAATAGCTGGGCATTGTGGCAGGTGCCTGTAGTCTCAGCTACTTGGGAGGGTGAGGCAAGAGAATCCCTTAAGCCCAAGAGCTGGAGGTTGCTATGAGCTGTGTGACTCTCCAGAGGGCAATAAAGTGAGACTCTGTCTCTACAAAAAAAAAATGTGACTTCTCCAGTCCTACCTCAGATCTACAGAATCAGAAGTGCAATCCCTCCAGTTGACTCAGATGCGTGCTAAAATCTGAAAGCCATTTGTCAAGATTAGCACGCTTCTTCACCCACATGCATGCGTTCCATCCGGACCATCCACCAGAACATCTACGGATGGCCTTGTCATGTGACTAAGGCTTCTCACAATATGGCACCTGGGATTCCCGAGGGAGTTTCCTGGAAGGAAGCAACCAGAGAGCAAGCATTCAGAGAACCAAGTGGAAACTGCCTGGCCTTTTCCGACCTAGCCTACAGAAGTCACTCCGCATTACTTTCACTTTATTCTATTGCAGTCACAAGCTGACCCAGATTCATGGAGTAGGGGCAGAGACATATCCCACCCCTGGACAGAGGAGTACTTAAGAATTTGGAGCCATATTTTAAAACCTCCAGAATCTGCCCTCTGGCCAGACTCCCTATGGAGACACTACTATAACACAGACTCTGCAAGAGTTTCCTTGCATTTGGCATCAGGCTCAGACCCAAGGACCATAGGAATGTGATGTTTATGTTGAATATTTTGTGGTGGAAAATAGATTAAGAACCATTTCTTTTAACCATTCAATTATACTTCCCTTAGACTTAGAGGATATTATGAGACTTTTGAGTGCATGCTGATAAATGTGATTTATTTTTTAAAAGATTAGTGCACAGCATATAATATATAACAGCACATTGAATGTGATCTCAGTGAGTTATTACTGTGAGTTTTCAAATTTGAACCTTTCCTTGTTCTGTCACATTGATACCTTTAGTTTCATGTAGTGATCATTCTTCCCTTTTCTGTATTTAACACACTTTGACAAAGCAGAGGACTCCTGTGAAGCACAGAAGACGTGGCATAGAGAGGCTATTATCTTGGACATCTCAGAACACTGTATTTCTTATAAACAATTTCCACTCAAGAGCTTAAGAAGATAGTGGTTACTGGGAGAAGTCTTGGAGAATAGAGGCTAGTGACCCCTTGATGGGATCATTTAAGCATAGACAAAAATAACTACTCAAGTGCTTTAGAAAGTCACTTTCTAAATTCTCAGTAATAATGTAAATGTGTCTTTTCTAGTGACAATATATGAATTTTCAAGTGTTCAGATTTCATGCCAATTCTTAGTTTAATTTTATAACAAAATCTCAATGAGAATGTTTGAGGATATGTACCAAGGGCTCATTCCATATTGGTGCAGCAGTTACCCTAGAGCCTTGTTTTAATAATGAAACAAATCTCTAATGTCATAATAATGTTTTTATTATTTAGCCAACTATTATTTCAGCCTGTTTGTGATTTCTAGTAAACGAGAATTTGAATTCAAACCAAGCATTGGTTCTTATGGAATATAGTACAAGACAGTGAGCTTCAGGGGAAAAAAAAGAATTAGCATAATTTTCACTTCTCAGGTTTTTTCATGTTGACCTGCATGAGTAAGGACAGAGTGGACATGGACTGGCATTAGAAAGTAAAATATTTTAAGTAGCCCCTCAAAGGAACAGGAAATTATGATCTACAGAGATTGCAATTCCAGGAACTTTACATTGTCACCCTCATAACATAGGGCTTTTCAGAGAGACTGAAGTACAAAGTTATTCCGTCCAGGTTACCCCTGATTCCCACAGTAACCGCAAATGCTCAGCAATTGTTGTTCAAAGCAGGATGCAAGCTATTTAGTGTACTTGCAAATAAAGCCTTGAAAGATGCTGTCTGTCTAGAATGTTCTGCCCTGTGTTGATGCATATATGTGCATGTACGCCAACAAGCTGACAGGGGAAGGACAGGAGGCTCCATGGGAAGAACAAACAGCCTCCGAAACGTTTCTTAGTCGTTTGTTGACTTGGATCTGAACACAGATTTTCCCTGGTCTTAAGCTCATAGGGTTTTTTTTTTTTTTAGTTAATAGTTTGCATTAACTTCCTAATTTTGTTTTTTTTGTTTTTGTCTTTTGGTTTCAAATGAGTGAAAATGGCCTCTTTAAATCAATCCATTCACTGTTTTCATTAATCTACTTATTTGTTGTTTTATGTGTTTGTTGAATCAACAGTGTTAATCAAGGGAATGAAGGTACAAAAATGAATAAAGCCTGGTTTCTGTTTTCCAGGAGGCCACAGAAACGGATAAGTAAATAAATAAATATTAGGGCATGGTGGGTGCTCTGAGAGTAGCAGACAGAAAGCTCAGGAGTGGGATTGGATATGTGTTAACATGTTAAACCAGTGATTTTGAACCGATGTGTGGCAGCACACCGGTGTGCAGTGAGAGGATCTTATGTGTGCTGGGAACATTTTTAAAGATTGTTAATTAGATTATTTTTGAAAGAAATTCATAGCACAGTAAGTATATATATTTTTTCTTTTTTAAAAAATCAACCTAATTTAAGTGTGATGCAAAAGTTTAACTATAGGTTCAAGGGAGCCATGAGATAAAAAAGGTTGAAAAACACTGTGTTAACCTGTGCCTAGGAGTGAGGGCACAGTAAAAGCATCACAAGGGAGAAATGTGAACTGGGTAAGAGCTGGAGAGAAAATGATGGGGTAGGATAGACACATTGGACATTGCCACTGTTACCTTTCTGAATTTCAGTTCTCCCACCTAGCACATTAGTCATCCCTCTCCGCTAAGTCATCTGTATATTTTATGCCATCTCTGTGTTTATCAGTTGTTTGATTAAAAAATATTCAACAGGAAAAGCTAAAGGCAAAATGAATTCTGAGACACACTATTTAAGATTTCCTCTATTATTTAACTAGCTATTAATCTACCAAATTAAATTATCCTTCAGTCCACATTTCTCCATCAAATCCACAAGGATATTACAAGAGACCTCTCAAATGCTTTGCTGTGATTAACATATGTTCTATATTAGTCAGCCTTTGGCAGAAAGTAATAGAAAATCCCAACTCAATCAGCTTAACTAGTAAAAATATGTATTATCTTACATAATAATAAGCCCAGGCGTAGGGCAGCTTCAGGATTGGTTAATTTAGCAGCTCAGTGACATCAAAGACCTGGGATCTTTCCATTTTCCTGCTCTGCTGCCTTGATGTACTAGCTCATCTTCAGGGTAGTTTCCTTCTTGGTCACATGATAGCTGTAATAGTTCCAGGCATCAGACCCAGAAAACGCTTAGTAGAAGAGGGTATATTTTTCTGCGTTGTTTTGTTTTTCAAATGAGTTAAGAAGGCTCCCCAGTAGACCTCTATCTTTTCTTATTGAGCAGAATTGTACCACATGCCTATTTCTAATCACTGGCATGGGATTACCATTATTGGCACAGACTAATCAAGATTTATTCCTCGGCAAGGAATCAGAATGTCTTTCCTAAGCATTTGACCACAGAGGTAAAGTAGAGAAGTGAAATAAAACAGCAATCTGCAAGGAAGGAAGTAGGTGGGGAGGAATGGATTGGGGGTAGGAACCAATAGTGCTTGCTACACCAATGGCAGTAATTCTTTTTTTTTTTTTTTTTTTTTGGCAGGGGCCGGGCTTGAACCCACCACCCCCTGTATGTGGGGCTGGTGCCCTACTCCTTGAACCACAGGCAACCCCAGTAATTCTTAAACATGACCAAACCATGCACCCCCTATACAACATCCTGCATTTTGCTATCTTGCAAAACATCAATTTCATCATTATACCCCTGGAACCATAATTTTTCTAGTAGAAAATATGACATATATGCTTATTTCCACATGTCAAAAACAATAAACATAACATCTTGAAGAGATTATACTCCTGAGTTTTTCTACTTTATTTCTTTACTTACCATTTTGTTGTCTGCCAGTGATTGGTGGTAGATGACTGGCTATGATGATTAAGGACTTGTTTTTCTGAGACAGAGTCTCTTTCTTTTGCTTGGGCTAGAGTACAGAGGTGTCATCATAGCTCACTATAGCTTCAAATTCCTGGGCTCCAGCAATCCTCCTACCTTCACCTCCTGTGTAGCTGGAACAGTAGGTGTGCACCACCATAGCTGGCTACTTTTTCTTATTTTTTTGTGGACATAAGGTCTCATTCTTGCTCAGGCTGCTCCTAAACTTCTGGCTTCAAATAAGCCTCCTGCCTGGGCCTCCCAAAGTGTTAGGATTACATGTATGAGCCACTGTGCCCCAAAGATATGTTTAGGTATAGTAGAAAAATTCTATCTATAGACTTACTTTACTTTTTTCATGATTTTGGCATTAAATACCATTATTATTATGGAGCAATACAGGCCCATCATATTTCTCTAGCAGTAGCTATTAAGTTTGGTTATGTATGTATAAATAATTTCTCTTATATACCAGTTTTTCTCGGGACAGTTTTTATACACGTCCAACGTTTAATTTGGTTGAAGGGTTCACACATGGAATACTAAGGTGCATATTGGAACTTTTGCATTTAACAATTTTGAGACCAGGAAGCTTTACTTTTAAAAGAAGGAACAAAACAAAACATCTCCCACCCCCCACAAACAAAAACAAAGACTTCTAAGTATAGCATTTCAGAGGTTGGAATAGGGGTAAGGCTGGCCTCAGGCATTCAAAGATTATGGCCATGTTAAAGCTGCTTCTTCACTCCCTGGGTAAGAAAGACGTTGTTGGGGATAATTACACATTGATTAGAAAGGGCTCAGACTGTCCAGGGAAAACTGGGGTACCATTTCAATATCTACCCCTAATTTTGAAAAAATAATTCTACACTTAGAAAGCCAATTTCATTTTGTTCATTTTTGTAGTAATGGAAGTGAAAAAAGCAAGCATCCAAGTGATTTCAACCTTTCCTTGGCAGTTGAATGGGTGCTGATTGCTGTAAGCTAAATTCTGTTTTATTTACCTAGTATTACCGTTGTTACCAGGATACCAGGCTTCGTAGTTTAGCATTTTATTGTGAAAAATAAAATGACCAATTATTGCCGAGCTATCTTGATGTGTTATTTAGCCTTTTATGTTTAAAGCCTATGTATGTTTTTCTTAAAGTTATTTTGTGATAAATTAGGTGACACATACTTAATTTCTTCTCAAAATTATTTAGCTCAGCCTTCCCAAAGCTGATTTATATTCTACATATTAGCCAGTTTGTTATTTTCAAAATGCTTGCAAAAATGTTCCAGGATTGAGGAACTTCTCTAGTGAGGCCCTGGATGGTTTAAAGATCATTATCATGTTCGTCTCTATTTGCCACTGTACACTGGTTTGTTTATAAAACCTAAGTGAATTTTTCTGATGAAAATAATGTGGGCCCTAAATTGTTCATGTGTTAAGAGCAAAACTTATCTGTTGCATCTGATTTGCAGTGATTTATCATTCTTATAACATAATATTTGGGAAACTACTAGCATGTATTAATTTTCATATCCCTGTTGAAATGTTCTATAATACTGCACATGAATTTGTATGTGAGTTCAAATTCAAATGAGTTCACTCTCCAGAACTACCTACTCTTCAGCATGTTTGGAGGGTAAAATTACACTGGTGCAATAACAATAATGATTTATGTAGTTTTATGTAGATTTATGTAGTTTTTCCCAAAGAATCATCTCATTTCTTTTATGCTTATGACAACCCTACAAAATACAGGATAAGATGCTATTATTCCCATTCTTACAAATAAGAAAGCGAAAGTTTGGACAAGTGATGTGAACTTTCCAGCACCAGACAGCTGTTAAATGGAAGAACGGGGACTTGAAATTAGTTTTTTTGAGTCTAAATTGAGTGCTATTCTCTGTCTGCTTATCCAATGACATTACTGTGTCTTTAATATATATTTATATATTTAATATATATATCTGTATTCTCTAAATTATGGTGAAAAATGTTTCTTCCTGAGGAGAGTTTATCTGAATTCTTATTTGCAACCATGGCAACTTAAACAGATTCAATTCAAATATTGACTGAGTGACAGCACGCTGGCTTCTATGGTAGGTTCTTGTGTGTTTGCCTCATCCATATTCTCTCATTTGGTACTCTTAAGGGATTTTCCAATTCCATTTCAATTCTAGGATTATTTAATTATTGAGTGTCTGTTACATACAAGATATGTATTGTTTGCAGAGGCTCTAACTTTTTTTTTTTTTTATTGGCAGTTTTGGCTGGGGCTGGGCTTGAACCTGCCACCCCCAGCATATGGCGCTGGCACCCTACTCCTTGAGCCCAGGCACTGCCAGATGATGAAATTAGGTTTTAATGCCTATTTTGCTCGAAAGTTAGGTCAGCAGTTCTAAATTTCATAGTAATTTATAAGACCTCTTTGAAGAATTCCACTAAAATTTACAGATAGATTTATTTTTCTATAAGCTTGCATTAGCAACTCTATAATTTCTGGCTTTAGGCTTCTGTTAGGAATTTTATTTTATTTTGTTGTATTTACTTATTTTTTAAATTTCACTTTAGTTTGAGGGTATAGATGATAAGGTTGCATGGTTTGTGTTTGTTAGGTGAAGTCCACATTGTAGTTGTGCCCCTCACATTAGGATTCTTTTTTAATCATTTAAAAATATTCCCTTTGCAATGGAAGCTGTAGTGGTGTTGACATTTATGCATCACCTATGAATAAAGGTCTGGACTCAGGGCTTGAATCTGGTTATCTGGCTTTCATTTGCCTTATTATATTGAAAAATGTATTTATTTTGAAAGTGTAACGGTGGTAATGTCTTTCCCAAATGGTTAATGTGATTGTAATTACGGCTACTTTTGTAGCTCATCAGCATAACTTCAGCCATGGAAACACACTGAAATCTGGCAGATGTATTTATAATTTGAATTTCGTTCCTTGCTACTGGGCTACCAAAGCATGAAGAGCAGAGGCAGGGATTTCTGATAGCAGGAACGAGAACATTAAAGAGCATTTTTTTTAGCAGGAGCTACTGGCCATTGGCATAGTGGCCCCACTGATGATCTGATGGGCAGTGCTGTTACAATCCTTTGCCAGGTAAGAGGTGTGTGTGTGTGTGTGTGTCTGTCTGTGTAAGGAATGGATTGCAAATATTATAACTCTTATAGATAAATCCCCTGCACAGTGACTACCTGCTCATTTGCAGCGTCCTGGCTGCAGACACACTAACCTTGACCAAGGCACACAGCAGAGAAAGGGGAGTGAGAGGTCAAGACTCTTCCTGGAAATGAGACTGAGAAGACTTCAGTAAATGCCTGCAACTTATTTAATTCATTATACAAATATTCCTAAGAACCTAGTGTGTACCAGTCACTGAGCTTTACTTAACTTGGGGAAAACAACAAACAATAAATGTCTTCTGACCTAAGCACATGTTAGATTAGTGTGGGGAAAGACAGATGCATATAAATAAATGTGTATAATACAATATTTAAAAAAAAACTTACCATTACTGTGTTAGGTTGTTCTAGGAAAGAATGCAAGAAGAATTTAGTAGTTAAAAGTATTTTAATAGAATTCACCATTTTAATAGATTAAAAGAGAAAAGTCTTATGATCGTCTTCATTTATGCCAAAAAGGCATTGGAGAAAAACTCAACATTTATTCTTGGTAAAACATCTTAGTAAAATAGAAATATAATAATACTTCTTTAACATCATAATATAAATATATGCCAATGACACCTCCATCATTTTGTTCCCCTGGAGATACTAGAAGCATTCCCGTTAAAGTTAAGAATAAAGTAACACGCCTGTAATCCTAGCACTCTGGGAGGTCAAGGTAAGTTGGGTAGATTACTTGAGCTCAGAACCAGCCTGAGCAACAGTGAGACCTATCCCTACTAAAAATAGAAAAACTAGCTGAGTGTTCTGGCAGGTGCCTATAGTCTACTATACTTGGGGGGCTGGGGCTGGAGGATTGCTTGAGCCCAAGAGTTTGAGGTTGCTGTGAGCTTTGATGCCACCACATTCTAGCCAGAGTGAAAAAATGAGACTATTTCAAGAAAAAAAAAAAAAAAGGAAAGAAATGAAGAATAAACAAAGTATCTTTATTATCATCATTATAATATATCATCTTTCTAGGTGGTTCTGCCAACACAGTAAGATGAGAGAAAGAGTTGGGTGGAGAGGACACTGGCAGTTCCCAGTCCTCAGCCTTAGTACTTTCTGTGTCTTGGGATGCTACCAGGAGGAAGCCCAAATCAGCTGAGGGGGCGCTTATATGGACAGGGCCTTAGCCCAAATGAGCTCAAGGCTGATGGCCAGCACCAACTTGCTGAGCATGTGAGTGAGATATCTGGAGAGTAAGGCCCCTGGATTCCAATCAAGTAGCCCCAAATGATCCTGTGGAGCAAAAACTAAATGTGCCTCCTATGCCCTCCTCCAATTGCACATTTATGAGTAAAATTAATGTTCACTATTGTTGTAAGCCACTAAGTTTTATAGTGGCTTATTAAGGCAGCAATGGATAAAAAAATGAAAAGGTTTTGGTACCTGGAAGTGGGGGCCTGTGGTAATGAAACCCTAAAACATATGCATCAGCTTCGTGACTTGGCTGCAGAGACCACAAGGCCCTTGAGAGAAATGTCAAGTGCATCAAAGTGAGCATCAGCAGGAGCGAGGGGGCCTGCAGTGATGATGATGGGGGCACATATCACAGGACAGACGTTCTTTCCCATGCTGCTTATATGTAAAAAGAGAAAATCATTTAGATTAGGGGCTTCTCTTCAGTACCTAGGAATGGAAAAAATGTTTTTCTTAGGTTTTGAACAAAAATATTCTACCTTCACTTCATACCTGATTTTGCATAGCAATTCTTTGCTTTTTAAAATAATTCCCTGTATATGATCCCATTGTGTAAATGAAACAGCCTATTGAAATAAGCTGATTGAATGTGTCTGTGTGATCCCATTCTAAGATCAAGAAGTTAGATGACAAGCACAAGGTGCACAGTTATGGGGACAGAGGCAGCTCAGCTCTGGTTCTCATGACTTCTGAGCCCACACAACACTCTCCCTGCAGTGGGTGGTAACTTTACACTCACTACCATTTAAATAGAGGTAGGGGTATCCGAGGGGCAGGATGCCATGTGATCATCCCTGGACATGTCTTTTTCAGAATACACATTCTGGGAGAAGCAAAGCATTGTGGTTGCGTTGACTTGTTTTTCTTTCCTGTGCTATAGGAGTATAGTTCCAAATGAAAGTTTCAGGTTCTAGAGGGTTGGTTTTCCTCCGTGAACTTCAATATTTGATGAGATCTGAAACTGAGCAGCTAATAAGAAGCACATCTAACACAAGCTGCTATTAGATCTCTTTTATACCATGTCCCTAAAATTTATACTTAAAGGAGAATCCAGGATGGAATTCATGGGTCCAATTACACATGATGTTCCTTTGCTGAAGAGCAGGAACCCACAGAAGAAAAAGATGGCAACAATTTGTGGGTGGGTCTTTAAAAAGCTCATCTTTTGCAGGGCATCTTGTCCTACAGAATAGCTGTAAGAAGATTACAGACTACTTTTTTCACCTCTACGATAATGCAAACATGGTAATGATTACCCAAGATGTTTACAAATCAGAAGAGATATAAAAGTTTGAAATGAGCAAGAGCAAACTTCTTGCTCTCTGGATAATAGAGAAACTACAACTTCTCAACTATATGGATGTTGTCAATTTCTTCCTTTGCTTTAGACTTGGGGCCCCCTTCTCCAGTCCCCTGACTTCCCAGAGCACCCCTGTCCTGAGTCTTGTGGTTGTTGTTGTTTTTAATAATGGCAGAGATTCCCTTCTTGACCAAAAGTTAGTCAGCCTCCTGGATCTTTGACTAGGTCCATCTGTGCACTTCTTGTAAAATACAATTTTAGCAAAGAACCCTGCTAAGTCAACCCTGCTAAGTCAAGTTAACATTGCTTCTCTGCTATTTCGCTAACATCAAGTGTATTTCAGCAAGAACCCACCCACCCTCATTTTCTGACCAGATTCCTCAACTTCCACCTTCTACCAGATGATGTCTGATCACCCTGAATGCTGTGAGGTCAGTTTTGCCAGAATCCCCCCTTCTCCTGATATTTCTTCTTGGTAACTTTCTTTTGTCCTATATGCTGCTCCCTGGCTATTAATTCCTCTTGTCCATACTGTATTCAGAGTAGACCACAATCTTTGTCCCCCACTGCAAAATCTCCTTTCTTTGGTCCCTATAGCTATCATGATGGTCCTGAATAAAGCATGTCTTACTTACTATACTTTGAAAAACATCATAGAATAACTTTTTCTTTAATGGTTACCACTTGAGATCACATATGGAGTTGTTTTGGTCATTTTAAAGATCAAATCATGAATTATGTGTCTGGTGGCCTTCTGCCTTAGAGAAGCACTGGCAGAGCTGAGACTCAGGTGGGCTCTGGCCCCAGAGGAACAGAGATTCAGCAGAAATAGGAATACAGAGTCGTGGAAAGAAAGCCTATGCAATGTTCACGGCCAATGTGAATTGCCAGACGTAATTATGGTGTCAATGCTGGAGCACTGTATCAACTGTGAAATATTCTACAAATATGAGCCATTAAAATGAGTTGGTCTCAATAAGGTATTCCAAGAAGTCAGGCAATATCTTGGTACTATGAAGCTAATCGTTATGTATGCTAATATGGAAATGCGATTAAATGTGAAGACAATCACCATCAGTAGTGTCCATTACATTAAATGAATTAAGTCTGTGGCATTTGCTGAAAAAGCACTAAGGGGCAGTATGCCACTCTAAGTTTATTTAAATAGAAAGTCAATAAAATACCTCAATCCGAAGGAAAATTTGTGAAGTAGATTGCTGATTTTGCAGATGAGAAAATGAGATTTCGCAAATGAGAAAATGTGATTAGGAAAGTATACTAGAGAACTTCATTTCCCACTGTTGCATTGATGCTTGAGCCCTTTGGCTGACCGATGTCTGTGTGGCCATGGTCCCCTTGGCTATAGGTACTGGGCTACAGGTAGTTGGTTCAGGATGGCTTGCTGTGACCCAGGACTTAAGAAGATGATCTGGCCTGAAGAGAGAGAGTTACCAAAACATAATTTTTCCTCCCTGGACACAGAACCAAGAAATCTAGCAGTTTTTGCTCCCCTGTTCATTGTGGCCAAGATATGGAAACAAACTAAGTGTCTGTTGATGGACGGATGGGCCATAAGAAGGAAGGACACTGTTCCATTTGTGGCAACATGACTGAACTTGGAGGATATTTTCTTACGTGAAATAAGTCAGACACAGAAAGAAAAATACCACACAGTCCAGTGAGATTATGTAACTAGAGATACAGCTAATAACTGTGGGCAAAAATCAGGCATACACGAACTTTAAGCTCTCTCCTATCTCTGAGATCCACTTTTCTCCCAAGGATCTTTTCAATATTTATTAGGAACCTCTTGAAAGATTCAAAGGAATGGGATGGATTTTGTGAATTTCAACCACCATGTCACTATATTAAAAGGGAGAGCTTACAGCAACCTTCAAATTAAGCCAAGTAGGCAGCCACCTACTTTGTTAATCAACTTTGCTATTTCATTGGTTTTCAGGTAAGAATGGTTTCCACCAATGCCTGGAAGAAACATTGTAATTTATTACTTGGAGAGCTTCGCATTGTCTTTCAAGAGCAGTCTCTATCTTCATTGCAACCTGCGCTTTTCCTGGAGCGACTGTGCCTGCAGTCACTACTCATGTATAACATCATAGGCTCCGGGGTCACTCTTGTTGTAATGTAATCCACTTCATGTTTATTCTATTCTACAATTAACTTGGGGAAACAGAAGCAGTTGAACCACTAGAATGAATTAAGTCTATAAGAAATTATTCACCTTCAAGAAATTTATTCTGAAGAGCGTTTCTTTAGATTTCCGATGTATTTGAATCAGGGATTTGAGAATACCAAAGGCACTATCAGTTATCACCAGGGAACACATTTAAAATATTTTTCAATTTGGTGATCACAAAAGAAATTTGACATACATTTAAAAACTGTCAGTTTATCGTTTCATGGTTATCACCAAGGATAAAATACTTTGTACTTTTAAACCAAAGAGTTTGTTATAAAAATCAATTTTGCTATTCTCTTTTGAGTATTGCAAATACAAAGCCTACATTAAATTAGAGGATTTATATAATCTTTATAAAGAATGCTACAGTAAGCCAGATATGTGAATTTATATGACTTGTACATTAACTGTGTGACTATGGACACTGCTTTGTGGGTGAACAGTAGAATCACTCTAATGTCTTACTTGCGTCTCTGTGGAGAGCGGGCTGTGAGATGGCAGGGCCCTCACAGCCTATGGGACATTCAGGGAATGAACCCCCAACTGCTTCTCCTCTGTTCCGAAACAGTCATATTCCTTTCTTCATGCTCTCTCTGCCAGAAGTCACCTACCTCTTTCTTTGTCCCGTTAACTATGCAGAGACCTTTGTGATCTTTGACTTCCTACTTCTTGTAATATGTTAATGAAGTTGAGTAGAAACTACTAAGTCACATAGTTCTTCCTTTGTTTTGTTACCTATGCTGAGATTTTCCTGATCTCTCTCTTCTTACTATTTGTCATGTTAACAAAGTTGAACAGAAACCATTAATATAATTTGTCCTTATTCACGTCATTTGCAGTTTCCAATCATATTGCAAGGCCAAAAATATGTCTTTTATTTGTGCTACTTCCCCACATTGTCTATGCTACTCCCCTGTAGAAAACCCTGTTGAGATACTACAAAATAAAGCTGATTTTGTGCTTTGGTGCTGGCTGCAGCCATCAGTTCAGTCAGACCTCCTGTTCCCATCTTTCATTTCCGTGTCTTCTCTTATGCTGTATTTTTCTCAGTCCCCACCAATTCTACACTAGTTCACTCCCCTTCCCTACACTGGTTCACAACACATCTCAGACTTTTCATCCATTGGTTTGAAGATAGCATAGATAGCAGCCATAATCTGTTGTTTAAAATTGGTTTAGGAATCACAGTGACTATATTTTCTAGCATGGACGTAAGAAGTTTCTTCGTAGATGTTTAAAAGTATTCAATTAAAATTCAATATATTAAATATCATTTTGTCTGTAGTTTTAAAATAGGAACTGAAGTGGAACTTGAGATAGTTTATCTCCTTTAGATAGATGTTTTCATTTTTCCTAATAAATACCTCTATCCCCAGAGACCCCTCTGGCTCCTGGCTCTAGCTAGTAGACTGAACATTTTCTTACTCATCTCTCTCTCTAAGTTTTTTCTGCATTGCTAGTTAAAACATGTAAAAGAGAATAGAATTATTACAAGCAGAAAAGAAGGTGGTGTGGGCTGGAGCATCAGCAAGCTGGACTATTTGTTAGAGTGTTGCAGGAAGATGAGGCCCAATGGAGAGAAAGAGCACTCAAACACCACATTTATTAGAGGAAGGGCTTTATTCATCGGCCGGGAGCTTATGGCATAGAAGATTTCCAAATGGCCATACTCCCCGACTGACTTGGTCTTTCCCTTTTTATTGACAGTCAAAAAGTTCCACCCCACAAGTACCCTTCTCATTGGCCAGTTTGAATCAAGTGGGAGATGCTAGTCCAGCCGCTACAGAACCACAGGATTTCACAGAACTTGGAAATTTCCAGGTTCCAGAAAGTCAAGCCCACAAATTCCTAAGAGTTGAGTCACCATGGAGAGGACCCTGCAGGTGCATCCCTGCGGTCTCCTTGAGAAGGCCTGTGCTTCTCTCCCACATCTCGCCCCTCTCAGGTATCCTCTCTCAAGAGAATTTCTGGAAGATTGAAAATAGATGGGATTGTATTGAGGAACAAGCCAAAATAAAGGCTCATCATCCCAAATGTGCACAGGGGTTTGAAGTGGAGAAAGATCCCTCCCAGAGAATGCTTTCTCACTCATGCACTCAAAGACATCATACAGATGGAATGAACATGCAAGGAGCCCGCTGCAACAATTAGTTGAAAGGAAATCTTGCCTCCTTCATCTTTCCTCCTTGTATCCCTTCATTACCAACGCACAAACAGAGCCCCTGGCCTTAATTTTCACCCTCAGCTAAAACTCATACAACTGTCTTTTAAAGAAATTAAGTTCCCTGTTGAGGGATTGTGTTGCTGTAGACACAGAAGGATCCAGCTCTCATCATTTTAACCTAGGAAGTGAGACTGTGTGGCTGAGATGGGGGTGGTCCAAGTGTACTAGTTGGCTCCATTCCTGAGCATCCTGATAAAAGCTTGCTTGAAGCCAGTTCTTCCATTAAGGGAAACAGACTTTTGCACTTGCAACGAAAAGCCATCCCTGCTTTTTTTTTTTTTTGGAGACAGAGTCTCACTTTCTTGCCCCCAGGAAAGTCCCATGGCATCATAGCTCATAGAAACCTAAAACTCTTGGGCATAAGAGATCTTCTTGCCTCAACCTCCTGAGAGGCTGGTACTACAGGTGCCCATCACAATATCCAGTTATTTTTTAAATTTTTTTTAGAGATGGGGGTCTCACTCTTGCTCAAGATGGTCTTGAACTTGTAAGCTCAAGCAATCCACATGCCTCAGACTCCCAGAGTGCTAGGATTACAGAGGTTAGGTACTGTGCCCTGCCCCATCTCTCCTTTCTTCATCTGAAACATGAATGTATATTCTAGGACTTGCCAGATATTTGAGGAATAAAGAGCACAAAGAGTAATTTAAAAAATCATGTATTTAATAGTCATTCAACAGACATGTATTAAAAAACCAGTGTGTTCCAGTCACTGTTGCAGATGCTTGGGACACATCCATGGAGAAAATACAATGATCTCTGCCTTGTGAAGCTCATATTTTCAACAGGAGAGACAGAAAATAAATAAATAATAACCATAATAATTATGTACTTTATGTAAGATGGTAAAGATGAAAATGGAACACATCAAGCAGCTTAAAAAGGATAAAATGTAAAAGGATTCTTTTATACTAGAAAAAGGGATAAAAATGTGGGGTGGGGCAGAATAAATTACAGCTTAAAATAGTCAAGGCAGGCCTACTTGAGAAGATGACATTTGAGCAAAGAATTAAAAATGGTGAGGGAGTTAGGTAGTATAGAAGAGCTCTCCAGCAAGGTGGAACTGACAGTGCAAAGACCCTCCCCCAGAAGCCTCCCTGGTGTCTTGAATTAAGGCAAGCAAGACTGTGTCACTTTAGGTCACAGCAGAGGACTGTGGCACAGCAGAAGAAGAGGGAGGTAACTGAGCCAGACAGAATAGGCCTTTGCAGGACATTGCAAGAGCTTTGGCTTTTACTGTCAGTGAAATGGGAAGGCTTTGCAGGAAATGGAATAGAGGAGTAACATGATCTGACTTGAAATTTAGAAGGATCACTCTGGCTATTGTCTGGAGGGTCAAGGCCAACGTAGAAGCTGGAGGCCAGATCAGAGGTGTCTGTTGACATCTGGGTGAGAGAAGATGGTGAATTACACTATAGTGTCAGCAGTGGGGATGGTGAGCAGTGTTTGTATTCAGGGTATATTTTGGAGATGAAAAAGGCAATAGAGAAAAAAAATGCCCTGCTTAAGAGGCTAGGGTGATTTGAGGGAAAAAGTCCAAGCTCAGTAACCAGAGCAGGTGGCTCCAGTGGCCAGACCGTAATAAGAAGTCATGGGGTGGGGGCTGCAGGGGTCACAATAAACTTTAAAAACAACAACAACAAAAATAATGATAACCTTTGAGGAGATGCAATAAGATTATAGATTAAAACCTTTCTGGACATTAAAAAAAATTCCATAATTTCTAAAATTAAGAACTCACTAGGTGAACTAAAAGAGACTGCTCGTTGCTGAGAATTTTGGAGGGCAAAGGAAAGACATGTTTACTATGTAAAGGAAAAGGACAGAGCTAGAAATTAGGAAGGGAACACATAGACTTGGAAGATGAGTTTGGGGCGCATAACTTGTGAACAGCAAACAAGCTACAGATGGGGTGGGGGTAAAGTAAAGCAAAAAATCAAGTGATTTCTAGAAGAAATTTTCCCTATGCTTAGATAAAACAGTGAAAAAAAGACTTGACGTCTACCAAAAGGATTTACAAGGCTCAGTCTTAGTTTAATAGTAATAAAAAGTCACATACTTGGACACATCCATTTGTGTCAGGAAAGATTTTAGATTTTTAGATCCAAAGAACAAGTTATTAATGAAGAAAGGCTAATATTGGAGTTACATTTGCTAGACTGAGAACCGGAATGAAGTCTTTAGAGAGATGGAATGTAATCTAAGATTTATATACAGGCTGGCCATAAGGTTCATACCCTGTATATGGGTAAGATATTGTCTATCAGGGCAAATAGAGGATATACCACTCATAGTACCATCTGAAGAACACTTTTTATTTTCTTTTTTTACAGTTTTTGGCAGGGGCTGGGTTTGAACCTGCCACCTCCAGCAGGTGCCCTACTTCTTCGAGCCACAGGCGCCACCCCTGAAGAACATTTTTGAGAAGGAAAATTATCAAAAATAAAAAGGGACTGGGTAAGTGGAAAATATTGGTGCTATAGTAAATTAGATAAATAGAACTTTTTTAGAACTGAATTGTTATTCATTTATTTTTATTTCAGATTAATATGAGGGTACAAATGTTTAAGTTACATTGTTTTCATTTGTAGGGTAAAGTTCAAGGTGTAGTTGAGCACTTCACCCAGGGGGCATGTTGATACCCTTGCATTGTGCACATTAGGTGAGAAGCCACCAATTAACCACCTCCCTTCCCTCTCTCCTCTCCCCTTCCCCTTGCTAGACTATATTTGTGTTTTTTCTTTCATGTGGGCATGTAGTTGTTTATATATTGATTTCATATTAGTATTGAGTACACTGGATAATTTTCCCCCCATTCTTGAGATACTTTAATAAGAAGAATGTGTTTTAACTCCATCCAGGTAAACACAAAAGAGGTAAAGTCTTCATCTTTTCTTATGACTGAATAGTATTCCATGGTGTACATATACCACAGTTTGCTAATCCATTCATGGGTCAGTGGACACTTGGGTTGATTCCACGTGTCCTTTCAATTGTGAACTGCACTACAGTAAACATTCTAGTTCAAATATCCTTGTGATAAAATGATTTTTTTTTCTTCTGGGTAGATACCTAGTAATGGGATTGTGGGATCAAATGGAAGGTCCTCTTAACTCTTTGAGAATTCTTCATGCTTCTTTCCATAGAGTTTATATAAGTTTGCAGTCCTACTACCAGTGTAAAAGTGTTTCCTTCTCTCTATATTCATGCCAGCATCTGCAGATTTAGGACTTTGAGATGTAAGCTAATCTCACTGGAGTTAGGTTACATCTCAGAGTGGTTTTGATTTGTATTTGTTTGATGACTAAGAGTAATGAGAATTTTTTCATGTGTTTGTTGGCCATCCGTCTGTCATCTTCAGAGAAGTTTCTGTTCAAGTCTCTTGCCCACTTATAAATGGGGTTCTTTGTTCTTTTCTTGTTGATTAACTTGAGTTCTCTGTACATTCTAGTTATCAGCCCTTTGTCATATTTGTAACAAGCAAATATCTTATCCCATTCCAAAGGCTGTTTGCTTTAGTTGTGGTACCCTTAGCTGTGCAGAAGCTTTTTAGCTTGATCATGTCCCATTTATTTATTTTTGGTGTTGCTGCAATCGCCCAGGGGATCTTCATAAAATCTTTTTCCAGGCCAGTTTTGTCAAGAGTTTTCCCTATACTTTCTTCTAGAATTTTTATTGTTTCATTTCTTAAATTTATATCTTTTGTCCAGCAAGAGTCTTTTTTTTTATCAATGGTGAGAGGTATGGCTCCAATTTTAGTCTTCTACATGTGACTAACCAATTCTATCATCACCATAATGTCCCAGGATACAAAATCAATGTCCACAATAAGTAGCTTCCACAATATATACCAATAACAGTCAAGCTCAGAATCATATTAAAGACACAATACCATTCACAGTAGCTCCAATAAAAATGAGATACCTAGAAATATATCTAACAAAGGACATGAAAGATCTCTACAAAGAGAACTATGAAACCCTGAGAGAAGAAATAGCAGTAGATGTTAACAAATGGAAAAACATATCACACTTGTGGTTGGGAAGAATCAACATTATTAAAATGTCCATACTACCCAAAGCAATCTGTAGATTTAATGCAATCCCCATCAAAGCACCAAAGTCATACTTGAAAGAACTTGAAAAAACAGTACTTCGTTTCATATGGAACCAGAAAAAAGCCCAAATAGCCAATACAATTTCAAGAAATAAAAACAAATCTGGATAGCTGAGCATTGTGGTGAGCACCTGTAGTCCCAGCTACTCAGGAGGCTGAGGCAAGAGAATTGCTTACGCCCAAGAGTTTAAAGTTGCTGTGATGCCACTGCACTCTACAGAGGGCAACATAGTGAGACAGTGTCTCAAAAAAACAAAACAAAAATAAACAAAAAAACAAAAAAATATAAAAAAATGAAAACAAATCTGGAGGCATCACATTATCAGACTTCAGGTTATAGTACAAATCTATAGCTATCAAAACAGCATGGTACTGGCACAAAAATAAAGATATAGATCTATGGAATAGAATAGACAACCTAGAGATGAAAACAGCCATGTATTGCCATCTAATCTTAGATAAACCAGGGAAAATAAGCCCTATTTATTTCCTTTCTCAAGAAAAGGAAGGGTTAAGCCTCTTGGCAGATGCTGCCACTTCCCATAATTGCCTGCTCCCAGCCATAGTCAAACTCACCATGTTCTTCCATATCACTGCCAACATGCAACCTTTGAGCCACGTCTCTTTCAAGCTGTTTGCAGACAAATTACTAAAGACAGCAGAAAACTTTCATGCTCTGAGCACTGGAGAGAAAGGATTTGGTTATAAAGGTTCCTGCTTTCATAGAATTATTCCTAGGTTTATGTACCAGGGTGGTAACTTCATACACCCTAAGGGCACTGGTGACAAGTCCATCTACGGGGGAAATTTGATGATGAGAACTTTATCTTGAGGCACATAGGTCCTGAAAATCATTGTTTGGATCCAACAAAAATGGTTCCCAGTTTTCCACTTGCATTTCTAAGACTGAGTGGTCAGATGCAAGCATGTGGGCTTTGGCACAGTGAAAGAGGATATAGTGTTATGGAAACCTTGGCGAGACCAGCAAGAAGATCCCTGTTATGGACTGTGGGCAACCATAATAACTTTGACTTAATGTTTTATCTTAACCACCAGACCATTCCTCTGTAGCTCAGGAGAGCCCCCCTCTACCTCATTTGCTCACAATATCCTGTAATCTTTGTGTTCACACTGAAGTTCTTTGGGTTCTATATTTTCCTTACCCCCCTTCCTTTCTAGCTGGATTGCAGAGTTCAGTGATTATGAAATAAAAATTAAGTAAATTAAGTAATAAAAAAAGAAGGGGAAAGGTGTATTGATAATGGCTTTGTCTCTCTCAATGGATAATGAGGATATTTAATATAAAATGATAATGCAAGTGCTATGTAAAACTTAAAACAGAAGAGATATATAAGAGAAAACTAAGTGATGGCCTAGAACTGAAATTCTAAATTATCTTGACAATACCAAGGAAGAAGCTGAGGGTAGAAATAAGTTGAGAATAAAAGCAATCTCAAATCTCATTTCCAGAGCCACTGCCAACAAAAATATCTTGATGAAGGTAATAGTTATTAAATTTTACATGTTGATTGAAATTGTATATGCTAATTTGAAAAGAATAGGAGAAATGCTAAATTCATGTTGACAGGAGAAGAGAGAGAATAAAACACTGATCCAGACCACAAAAGTAAGAAAGTGGACAAAAGGAAATAACAAAAGTTACAAATGGGAAACCTAAAGAAGATGGAAAGTAAGATCAACTACATTTGACTCTTGAACAACATGGGTTTGAACTGTGTGGATCCACTTCTAAGTAGATGTTTTTTAATCAAATGTGCTTGGAAATTATAGTATTTGTAGGATTCCTGGCTCTTCTGTATGGAGGGGCCAAACTTTTTGGTATATGCTGAAGGCCTGGAACCAATTCCCCATGTATATTGAGGGTCAACTGTATATTACTTTTCAAGACAATTCTGAGTAAATTGAATTTACCCACTAAAAGATGGAGATCAGTAAGTTGGGATAAGACAGTAAATCTAGCAACATGTTGCTTTTAAATGACCCACTGAATCTAAGTGACAAAGGCCAAATATATATCTGATTTTTTAAAAGATGCAATATTTCTTACTCCTCTAGTGCAGTGCAAACTGGCATTTTGTATAAAAGAATCCTGCACGCAGTTCAAGACTCCTAAGTGACATATTGAAAAAAAGGAAAAACTAACAGCAAGTGCACCCAGTACTAAATTGGAGCTAATCAGTCAACACTTACGTGCACACATGGAAGTAAAACTCAGTGACAATAGAACAGGAGGGCGGGGGATCAAGGGGGGAACATTACACCTAATGGGTCCAGTGCACACTACCTGGGTGAGAGGCACTCTTGTTATAACTTGGATTCAATCTGTACAAAGCAAACTATATAACCCAAACTTGTGTACCCCTGTAATATTCTGAAATAAAGAGCAAAAAGACATGCCAGGAATAATTTCCCTTTGTAGAGAAGGGATCCAGGATACAAAATCTTCCTTACACATTTCTAGCATTTAGTCTGACCAGAGAGGACAGGACCTGAACTGAGAATTAGCCACAGTTCCTATAGTTGAGAAACCAGAGGAGAGGGGTAAACCATCCTATTTTTTGTGGGGATCTATTCTATTAATGGGTTCCACTAATACAGAATATTCCACCCTGGGCTTGTATCTTCATAAATTTGTCAATATAATCAAATTCCTATGAAGCCTAAAGACCTGTGACTTTTATAAGCTCCCTGGCAATTCAGAAATGCAACTGGGATTAGAGATAATTCTTCTTGGTCCAGCCCACGAGTGTTGTGTGATGCTGTGAATATGCAGCAGAACCAGTACCAGTAGGAGCCATGTGAGCATCTTTATCATCTCTGAATTTGCCTTTTGATGGAGGAATGCACAGTGGACATCTCTCACGCATCAGCCCAGCAAGGGATTCTGGTCTTGCTATTGACAATCTCACTGATGTTGGCAGGATCATGCAGCCCGCAGGGTAAGGAATCCTCCTTCTGCATCCTAAAATAGGAGGTCAAACTACACCAGGTAATCATTGTTAGCGGGTAGAAAGCTTCTATACTATGTTAATTAAATCCATATTTGCTTGCCCAATGGTAAAAATCCAGAAACAGAAAATATGTATTGCAAGTTAATTTTGCTGTCAATGCTAGCCATGTGAATTTTGAAATCATCTTCCGTATTTTAGAAACTATTGCTACTTTCTAACAGTTCCTTGACATACTATATGAAATGTAATTTTAATTATGTGCTTTTCTGTGGTCTTTGCCCCCCAGGCTTTTTACAAAAAGCAGCAAAAGCATCTACACTCAATGTTATTAATATTTTTAAGATGCAACTCAAGACCTAGTTGTTTTGCCAATATACAGTAGTATTACAAAATTATATTCAGCCTGGTCCATGTTTGGGGGGCAGTGGGAGGGGGAAATCTATAGTCTTGTCTTGATTTAGTTTCAGGCTTAGATTAAAATAATGCATAACTTCTTCCTATTCTCCACAATTTTACCCACATGAAGGTCTTGTGTGTGTCTAATAATGACTATCAAACATTCTCTGGTCTGTGAGTCCTTCTGTATAAAAAATTCTGTAACCTTCTGAAACAGTGGGTCTTCACCCTTTTGTATTTGCTTCATACTTCTGGTGACTGGATTTTTTTGCAGGGGTGGAACCTAAGAGATTTGCATTTTCAGGATATTTGGAAGTTATCATCCTAGTTATTTATTGTTCTCATGGTGATTAATCTTAGCATCAAAAATAGTGAGGCAACTAGGTATTATGTGGGTCCTGATGTGATGCAATATGAAATTCACAGCATTGCCTACAAACTATTTTTGGCAGAAATTCTTAGCTAAAACTAAGAAAGCTTTTAGATTTGACTTCCAGCTTGCATAAAATATCAGGGTGAGGAAAAGAGGTAAGTGATACCAGGAGAAAATTGATCAGATAAATCCAGAAGGCAGGGAATTCTATAGATCTGGCCTGGAATTTTACTTAACAAATCGATGTCATAAGGAAAAAAGGTGTGTGTGTGTGTGTGTGTGTGTGTGTGTATTCTGAGAAAAGGATTACTGTTCTTTACAAAGAGATTTAAAAGACATGGCAATCGAATTCAATGCTGGTTCTTGACTGTGTCCAGCTTTGTTTGGCTTTAAGCAAACAAGCTATACAAGATACTTTTGTAAGTGGAAAAATTGAATATGGAATTGGCCTTAGATGTTGTTAAAGAATAACTGTTAATTTTTTTAGGTCTGATAATGATAGCTAGTTATTTTAGAAGATGTTCTTATTTTTAGAGAGGCATATAGATATAATTAGAAGTAAAATGTTAATGTATGAAATTTACTATAAAATATCTCATTCTTAGCGCAACAAAAAATTAAAAAATTAAGAAAATCAATAAAGTTAAAACAACAAAGATGCCAATATTCAGCTATTTTCCAATAGAAGAAGTGGGTTTGGGGGTATTCATTATACTATTATTTATTATTAGGCTTGAAATTTGTCCAAATAAAATACAAAGCAAGAAATAATTCTCCAGCATCTCCAAATAAGACTAATAAGTGCAACCAAATTGCTCTCACAGAAAAACATTTTATACTCTCCAGCGACTCCTCCCCACTCCCCTTTGAGCTGAAGTGATCCGTCCTCACTCCCTATTTGAGCACGCGCCTTCTGTTTGCTCCAGCACTGCCACCATCACCAAGGGAAGGGACTATCGACAACTCTCCAGTTCTCTGGCCTCTGGGTTCCTTCATCTCCTTGCCTGGGATACTTCTTTCCTCCAAACCACCTCCAATCCCTACTCCGTGGTCACATCCTAGACTTTAAACTCCACTGCCTCTGGAATCACAATTTTGAACATCTTACAGTCTAACCACCATCTTTTTCTAGTGGCCCTAATAATTCTTTGGCTTCAAAGAACTAGGGACCACAGATCCCTTACCTTCCCAATTGTTTTGCCAATTGCTCTCCAGCTTTCCGTTGTTTCCTCACTTCCTAAAGCCCGTCACTGTCATACCGCCTTTCCCTGCACCCGCAGACCCCTCACCTTTACCTCTCTTCATCCTCCCTTCTTGGCAAAACCTCACGTTGGTTAAACCTAAGTCTTCATCCTCCTGCCGGCTGCGAGACTGCATCTGAGCGGCCACGCATGGCCGGTAGAAAGTGCACAGCCTTGCTGTCTGGTATCTTAAAATCTCTGACCACAAACCTCAAGTGAACCCTGGGGACTCCCTGGCATTTCCACTCTCCTCAAACCTCCAAAACCACTTTCTTCTTTCTCACTCTCAGCCAGTCAACTTAATTTAACAGCTACTGGAGAACTTCCTCAAAATCACTGCAAAATCCGTCCTTGTATTTTCACTTTTCTCTATAAACTCAGCCTTTTAGGGGTGGACAACCTTCCCTCTCTCCTACGTGGGGCCAGCTCTTTCCTTTTGTGTATTGGGGCTCATCCTCTCTCAACGCTTGAGAGCTTTGGTCTGGCAACTGTCCTCTTTTCACATATATTATAATTTCCCAGTCAACTGGACTAGTATAGAGAAGGCTATAGTAGCCTTTTCCTTAATCCTGTTGCTGGGCTCCACATTATGGCAAGATTCCATGAAAGCCTTGCTTCATCTTCTTAACTTCCCGTTCTCCCTTTCTCCCTTCCAAATAAAAGAAAATGATGCGGGTATACCCTTCCAGTACCTGAAGTGAAATGCTACAAACACACTGGGAGCTCTTTGTCTCTGTCCTGCATCCCATTCACTCTTACTCCCTACCCCAGAGAGTGCTAAAGTGGTGTGGTGAAAACTGGGCCTCGCAGCTCTCCCACTGCGGAGAGCAGTGATTCCCTATAGGACTTACCACTGTACTCATATTTGCCTCCCCCAGGCTGCTCCCAGCAAGGAATAAGCAAAACCAGGATACAAGTTCAGGCCCATTCTTGTTGCGTGTAGGATTTGCCTAATAGGCAACTTTGGCTGAAGGACTCCTCATCGCTGGACCACAACTTTCGTAGACCCCTGTTGTAGTCTGAAACTCTGGCTGCCCAAACCTTCTTCTTTTCCCTTTTCTGTTCACAGATATCAGAGCTGCATTGCTGTGTGAAGGTTCTTCCTGCCTTTTCCGGCTTCTTCCCCTATGTCCTTCACAGTCATTTGCCCTGAAAAGTTTCTTTCACAACTAATCAGTCCTGGTGTTTGGTTCTTATAAAACCAGTCTAACACAGGTACCAGCCTGATCTGGGTGTTGTTTTATGTTTTCATATATTAGTGTTTTATGTTATTAAACTTTGCAAACAGACTTTTTACAACTTGTTCTCTTTCTGTGCAAGGATATTTGTTTAAGTTCTCTCTACAGTAGAACCTCCATAGTTGACCGCCTCCCTACACTGACCACTTCTTTAAGTTGACCCAGTTTTTGTAGACTGGGTATGCACCACATGTATACATCAGGAAAGTAGGCCTAGTGCCTTGTGTTGACACCTTTATACATTGACCGTGTTGTTAAACTCCCTTGGGTGTTCAACTTACAGAGGTTCTACTGTAAATTGAAATAGGTAGCTCATAATTTATTTTCGCTGCTATATTAGCACATTATATAAAGAAACTATAATTTTTTAGTAGTTTATTCTCCTGTTCAAGTGCACTCATGTACCAACTCTTTGCTACTGTGATGTTGTAGTGAAGACTCCTTTCGATGTCTCCGTTGTGTGCTACTGTAAGAGTTTCTCAGGGGTATATAACCAGGAGTTAATGCTGAATCATATAGTGTGAGCGTTCCTTTTACTTGACGAGATATTGTCAAATTGCTGTCCAAAGAGATTGTTTCAATTTTCACTTTCATGAATAGTAAATGAGATGTTCTTGCTTCTCTTCCTTCTTGTCATCTCCTGGTAGTATTAAACTTTTTGATTTTTACTAATTTCATGATTACATACTGATTACATACTGATTACAGTATGATTTTAATGGGCATTTCTCTGATTATTAGTGAGACAGAGCATCTAATTATATGTGTATTGGTCCTTTGGAGGCCCTCTTCTTTGAATGTACACATAAAGCTTTTGCCCATTTTTCTATTAGGTTATTTTTCTTATTGACATATTCTAATTCCTTCTATATTGTAGCTACTAATGTCAAGTATATTCATTGCAAATACATTATTCTAGGATGTTACATGTATTTTAACTTTCTTTGCGGCAACTTCTGAATCACAGAAGTTTAAAATTCAAATGTAATCAAATATGTTAAATTTTTCCTTCCTTCCTTCCTTCTTTCTTCCATCCCTCCCTTTTTTCCCTTTCTTTCCCCTCACTACTCCTTTCCCCCTTCACTCTCTTTCTCTCCCTCTCTTTCTTTCTGTGTCTTGTTTTAGAAATCTTACTCCATCTTGAGGTCATAAATATATGAGGTTTATTTTCACAATTTTATTCTAAAGGATTTAAAATTTGCCTCTTACATTTCTGGCTTTCATCATTTCTGAAATTGATTATTGCACACAGTTAGGTAACAATCCAATTCTCTTCTTTTTCAGTTTGAGAAACTAACTGACCCAGAATTTTATCTTGAATGGTTGATTGCTTTCTTGCTGATCAGTAATCCTGTCATATGTCAGATACCAACTCTCCATATACACTGGGTCTGCTTATGAGCTCTTTATTCTGCTTCATTGATTTGTCCATTCTCACATCATTGCCATCCTTTTAAAAAATTACTACAGTTATGAGTCTTGCCATTTTTACTTTTTTCTTCAAAACCATCATGGCTCTTCTTAACTCTTGGCATACCCATATAAATCTGCTATTGGCTTATCATATTAGGTGAGAAACCCCATTAGGAATTTGATTGGAATTGCATTGACGTACTCAGTTAAAATGGGAAAAACTGAAATCTTTACAAAATTCTTTCTATGCATGAAAGTGGCTTATCTCTTAATTTATCCAGGCCTTCTGTCTTTCAATGAACTTTTACACTATTCTTAAATGCCTTATTTTTTTTTGTTGCTATTGAAAATGAACTGTTTTTGGAAACAAAATTTTCTTTTTGTTTGTTTTTGTGTACAGTAAGTCTATGGATTCTCATATATTGATTCTATATTCAGCAGTATTGCTGATTATAATTCTTTGCATATTCTTTTGGTTTTTCTATGTAGACAATTATATCAACCATTAATAAAGACAGTTTTATTTCTCTTTCTTATTCTTATGGTCGAAGACCTCTAGTATCAATCTCAAATTAACCCATTTAATCAGGCTTTTGTTCTGACCACTCCATATAAATTGTTTTTATCAGAATCATAAATAGGCTTCCAGTCACCAAATTCATTATTTAAATCTCAATCCTTAGCTTATTCAACCTTCAGCAGCATTAGGTAATGATGACTATGCCTTCCTTTTTATTTTTATTTTGAGACAGAGTCTCACTATGTCACCATTGGTAGAGTGCCATGGCTTCACAGCTCACAGCAACCTCAAACTCTTGGGCTTAAGTGATTCTCTTGCCTCAGCCTCCCAAGTAGCTGGTACTGCAGGCACCCGCCACAATGCCTGGCTATTTTTTGATGGTAGTTGTCATTGTTGTTTGGCATGCCTGGGCTGGGTTCGACCCTGCCAGCTCTGGTGTATGTGGCTGGCGCCCTAACTACTGAACTACAGGGGCCGAGCCTATGCCTTCCTTTTTGAAAGAGTTTCTTTGCTTTGATTCTGGAATGGCCCCTCATCCATCTCTTCCTATGGTGCTAGCTGCCCTCTCTCAGTCTTATTTGCTGGTTCTTTCTTATCCCCCAGTCTATTTATTTGGATGCCCTGTGGCTCAGCCCTTAACTTTCCTCTCTTTTCTATTCACAATCACTTTCTAGGTGATTTCATTCAGGCCTATAGGCTGATAACTCAAATTTTAATTTCCAATACCTATCTCTCTTGAATCCACACTCTTTTATCCAATAGTCAACTCAACATCTTTACCAGAAGGTCTAATGGATATCTCAAACTAAAAAATCTAAAACACACACATTCCTCTATCTTCACAATCAGACTCTTCTTGAGTATTCTCCACTGTGGCAGATAACCCTGCCATTTATCTGTTGTTCCACTAAATCCTAGGACTCAGTCTGGATTTCTTTTTCTGTCACATCTAACATTAAATTCATTTGAATGTTCCGTTGGTTTCATCTTAAAAATATATCACAAATCTGACCATTTCTCATCACCTTCTTTGCTACTGCCTTGGTCTGAGTCTTCGGTCTGAGGTTTTCTTCTTGAGTAATAACCATCTAGCGGTTCTCACTGTGCCCACCTTATCCCATTACAACCTGTTCTCTGTACAGCAGTCAGAGTAATTAAAAAAAATAGAGAAAAAAAATAACAGAATTCTGTTATTTCTTTGCTCAAAACTTTCCACTAATTTTCTATCACACTCAGAATATAATCCAGTGTCTTACTTTGACCCATAGGGTCTCATGTGAACTGATCTTGGTGACTCTCTGACCCCATTTTCTACCACCCTTACCTTCATCTATTCAGTCCATGCGGGCCAGCCAGCCTATTAGCTATTATCTAAACATCCCAAAGTCACGTCACTCTCAGGACACTTGTACTTAACTATTTCCTCTGCCTGGAATTTTCCTCTTCCTCTGGATCTTATCACAAATCTCCCCCTCACTTAATTTATATCTCTACTCAATTATTAACTTGTCAGAGAGGATTTTCTCTATAATTATCCTGCTCCCCTCCCTTTTCTTCTCTGACCCTGCTCTGTTATAACTTTATATGTCAGATTACTCTCTGACATGTATTTTGTATAATTATTCTCAGCTTGTCTTCTCAGCTAGAAGACTGATTCCTTCAGAGCAGGTGCGTTCTCTTTCTATGAGGTTGGACAATTAGGTTTGTGAACTTATCCTAGAAAATGTGCTAGTCATTGCTGAATATCACTATGATCATCTTTGAAGTACTCCCCTTGGGAAACTATGCACCTCTGGCAGCCCCTAGTCTACCCTTCAGAGCACTTTTGGAACTCTTTTTCTGGAATGGTTATTAGAGTTGTCATTGTACAAGGTGTACAAGGTGTGACAATCTGAAAACTCATCCTAGAAAAAAATTCTTCAAAGGGTGGACTAGGGGCTGATCAGCACATAGCTGCCCAAGGAGAGTACTTTGAGGGTGATTGTAGTAATATTCAGCAATGAGGGATTGTTGCATTTTTTCTAGGATGAATTTGTGAACTTAATTGTGAGACCTTCATACATTGCTGCATTGCTAGTACTAGGGGAAGTCCCTGGGACCATAGTAGGGCTTGTAAATGTTTCTTGAATGAATACATAAGTAATATCTCCTAAAACTTATAAAAATACAAACAAACTTTAAAGATACTGCAGATTTACTTACAGAGCAGGTGAGCTTTGCAATAAAGTAAGTCACACAATTTGTTTTAGTTTCCCAGTACACATGTTTACTACCCTGTAGTCTATCAGTGTGCAATAGCATTATGTTTAAAAAGCAGTGTGCATACTTCAATTAAACATATTTTATTGCTAAAACATATGAAGGATTGTCTGAGGCTTTAGGAATTTGTAATTTTCTATTAGATAAGGGTCTTGCCTTAATGTTGATGGCTGGTGATTGATCAGGGTGGTAGTTGCTGAAGGTTGGAGTGGCTGTGCCAATTTCTGAAAAGAAGACTTAACAAAGGAGTTTGCCACATTGGTTTGTTCTTCCTGACATGAAAGATTTCTCTGTAGCATGTGATGCTATTTGACAGCATTTTAGAAACAATAGAACAGCTTTCAACATTGGAGTCAGTCTTCTCAAATCTTGTTACTGCTTTATCAATTAAATTTATGTAATATTCCAAATCTCTTATTGTCACCCCATAATGTTCATATTATCTTCATCAGGAGAAGATTTTATCTTAAAAGCCTCTTTATTTTCCCAATTATGAGCAGCAACTCCTGAACCATTCAAGTATTATCATGACATTGCAGAAATTTAGTCACATCTTCAGGTTTTACATCTAATTCTAATTCTTTGGCTATTTCCACCATGTCTGCAGTTATTTACTCCACGGAAGTCTTAAACCCCTCAAAGTCTTTCATGAAAGTTGGAATCAATTTCTTCCAAACTCCTGTTAATGCTGATATTTTGACTTTCTTCTTTGAATCACAAATGTTCTCACTGGTTTCTATAATGATGAATACCTTCCTCAAGATTTTTCAATTTGCTTTGTCCAGATCCATCAGAAAATCAATGTGTATGGCAGCTATAACTTTATGAAATATATTTCTTTAACAGTAAGACTTGAAAGTTGGAGTGACTTCTTGATCTACGAGCTGCAGAATGGATGTTTTATTGGAAAGCTTGGAAATAACATTAATGTCCTTGTACATCCCCTCAGAGTTCTTGGGTGATGAAGTGCACTGGTGGTGAGCAGTGATATTTTTCCTGAGCAGTTCTCAACAGTAGGCTTAAAATATTCAACAGACCATGCTAGGAAAAGATGTGCTATCATGCAGGCTGCATTGTTCCATTTTTAGAGCACAAGTAGAGTAGATTTACAATCATCCTTGAAGGCCCTAGGATTTTCAGAATGGTAAGTAAGCACTGAATTTAACTTGATATCACTCAACTCTATTAACCCCTAACCAGAGAGTCAACCTGACTTTTGAAGCTTTGAAGCCAGACATTGACTTTTCCCTATGAAAGTCCAGATGGCATCTTCTTCTAATAGAAGGCTATTTCATAGACATAGACAATCTGTTGTTTACTACAGCCACCCTCTTTAATATCTTAGCTAGATATTCTGATAACTTGCTTCAGCGTCTCCATCAGCACTTGCTGCTTCACTTCTACCATTAGAGACAGCCTATTTGGGCTGGGAGCAGTGGCTCCCATCCGAACACTATGGGAGGCCAAGGCAGGAGGATGTCTTGAGGTCAGGACTTGAAGGCCAATTTGAGAAACATAGAAAGCCTCATCTCTAAAAATGTAAATAAGCAAATACACAATATAAAAGAGATAGCTGCTTTTATTAAATTTCATGAAACAACCTCTGTTATCTTCATTTTCTTCTGAAACTTCTTCACCTCTATCAGGAGTTAGAACATTGACCTAAGATGTTGTAACTGGTGTGATCTTCTATCTTTTCCTCTTCCTCCTATCAGGAGTTAGGGTTTTGACCTAAGGAGATGTTGTAGCTGGTGTGATCTTCTATCAAGACCATGAAAATTTTCTACATATCAGTAATAAGGCTAATTTGCTTTATTGTCATTCGTGAATTCAATGGAGAAGCATTTTCAATTTCCATCAACAGCTTTTCCTGTGCATTTACAATTTGGCTAACTGGTACAAGAGTCCGAACTTTTTTCTTATCTTAGCTTTTGACATGTTTAATCACTTCCAACTTTTTTTTTTTTTTTTGACAGAGCCTCAAGCTGTCCCCCTGGGTAGAGTGCCGTGGCATTACAGCTCACAGCAACCTCCAACTCCTGGGCTCAAGCGAGTCTCCTGCCTCCGCCTCCCAAGTAGCTGGGACCACAGGCGCCCGCCACAACGCCCAGCTATTTTTTGGTTGCAGCCGTCATTGTTGTTTTGGCGGGTCCTGGCTGGAGATTCGAACCCGCCACCTTAGGTGTACATGGCTGGCGCCTTAGCCGGTTGAGCTATAGGCGCCGAGCCACTTCCAACTTTTGATTTAAAGTAGCAGAAGTAAGACTCTTTCTTATATTTGTACGTTTAGAAGTCATTGTATAGTAGTTATTCATTGGCCTAATTTCAGTATTGTTGTGTCTTAGATAGTAGGGAGGCCAAAGGAGAGGAAGAGAGATGGGGCAACAGCCAGTTACGGGAGCAGTCAGGAAACACTGAATATTTATCAATTAACTTCACCAACTTATTTTGGAGCAGTTTGTGGGTCTCCATGACATTTACAATTGTAACATCAAAGATCACCATAACAGATATAATAAAAATGAAAATGTTTCAAATATCACAAGAATTAACTACATGTAAAACACAGAGGCACAAAGCAATCACATGCTGTTAGAAAAAATAATGCCAAGAGTCCAGCTCAACACAAGGTTGTCATGAACCTTCAATTTGTAAAAAGCATGATATCCACAAAGTGCAATAAAGAAAGGCACAATAAAATGAGGCATGCCTATATCTACAGTTTTCTTTTTTTGACCATTGCCTTTTACGTCTCACAATTTGAATAGAACAATTTCCTATCATCTATGTGTGTGTATATGTGTCTGTGTGTACAGAGGGTAGTAAAAAATTGTACAAATCTAAGAAAGGATAAAACTGTATTAAAATTGTAATACTCAAGTCATGTTTTACTTCTGCAATTACAAGAGATACAAGATACAATATGCAAAATAACGTACTTTATTGGTATATATTGAGTATTACAATTCAATTGTTTTATTTTTATTATTGTTGGGGAATCATTGAGGGTACAAAAAGCCAGATTATATGGCTTGTGTTTGCTGGGTGGAGACCCTCTATTAATAGTGTTCCACTCCCAGGAGGTGTGCCACACACCGTGGCCCCACACCCCAGAGTATTATAATTTTAATGCAGATTTTCTTTTCTTAAACTGTGTATACAGTTTTTGGCTCACTCTCTTTCTCTTTCTCTCTGTGTAATACTCATCAAAGTTCTCACCACCTTTTCGAGTAAATATACAATCTTCCTTAAATTGTGATTGGATAATAATCACTATCTATTTCTTCACAGCCAGTCTTGTTTTTGAAGTCCATCGTGTTGGATCACATCTACTTAATTTAACATTTTATTTTATATAAAGCACTTTGACTAGAAAAAAAGTTTGCAGACTGGTTAAAATTTGGCAGCATACTTAGGAAGGGTTCACTATCTAGAATGTGATTTTGGAGAAAATATTGTTTATGGTAAAATCTCATTTCTAAGAATGCTAAGACCACAGAACTGAGAATGAATGTTTTATAAACCTGGAGCATACTCTTGCTAAAGGAGTGAGGATGTATTCATGTTTGGCTTTGACATAACTGTCTGAGGTTAATGATCTCACTGACTGATGGAAAATCTCCAAGTGGCCTCTCTGTTTTATGGACTTTATGTTTCATTGGCTGTCTTTGTAATCATATTGTAGTTGGGCTGTACATTTACTTATAACCATGGCTGAAATGTGCAAGGAAAAATATGGTTTTTTTCCTAAGTAGTTTCCACACTAAAATAGATCTCATCATCATTGTGTGCCCTACTGAGTTGCAGAGAAAGCCTTGAACAATTTCTCAGTGTCACTGGGTTTAATGAGGCACTGTGTACAGAATGGTCACTCTGTGAGCAGCATGACTTGTTTAAATTGTGGACATTTTGACAGTACAGAAGATACTCCATAGCTGACCACCTCCTTAAGGTGACCTAATTTTCATAGCCTGGACATGCACCACATGAACCTATGAGTCCAGTAGGCCCAGTTCCTTATGTTGGCCACCTCCTTGTGTTGGTCAGTTTGTTACAGCATGTTGGGTCGTCAACTTATGGAGGTTCCACTGTATTTGTTATTAATTCTTTTCTGTACATGATTGAAAAGGCTGTCACTTGTAGGTAAATGTTGAGATTTCAGAGATCTGCCCTCTGTGTGAGTATGTTTATGAAGGTTCCACAAGCGGGTTCCTGAATCAGCTTCTAGGTCCCCACTCACCTGTGCCTGCTGCTGCCCCTTGTTTGGCTGGTGTCTATGCAGCTGGTGAGCTTTTGGCCTCTTCTCTGGCTCAGAGGTTCCTCCCTGTTTCCACTGATGGCCCATTCTGAGTTCCGCAGCCTCATGAGCCTCTTCAGTGATAATGTGATTCTGTCTTTAAAGTAGCAACTCCCTCTAGGAAGTTTCCTGGGCAGATTCTTAGCCACTGTGCTCGGCAACCAAGAGGCACATAGGGCCTTCTGAGTCTTTTTCATACTATGTAGGAGGCAAGTCAATCTCAGGGGCATAAGCTCAGACTTTCTCTTAGCTTGACTATACCACACAACTGATCACAGCAATGAAGAGGGGCACATATAGTCAAAAAGCCTATATGCCTTTGGCCAAAAATGCCATTTGAGAGAGAGCAGTGAAAAGACTTTGTGCAGGCATACTTGTGAGAAACTGAGGCAGAATCCCATATGGCCAGGTTAGTTGAGGGCCTAACTTGACCAAGCTTTGGCTGGAATAGCATTTCCAGACTGCATTAAGGAATTAAGGTTGACTTTATAAGGCCAATGAAAAAGCCCTTTGGAAAACTGGCTAGATACCCATCAGTAACCTTTCCTGATCTGTGGTGTGTGACCAAGGTCACTTGCTGACGGGTCCGGGAATGGAAATGTGCTAGGGGACCTCAAGAGAAGAGGAATTTACCCAATGCATATAGGTATCTAATGGCACAGATGAAACCTGGGCTCGTGAAAGGCTTTTGAGAAGTCCAGCCTGAGAATTCCTAATAAAAGTCTCCAGCAAAACCCCCCTGGGTTAAGGTCTCCATGGGAGCAGAGGTTTGCACACAAATTCCTGTATGCCCAAGAAGTTTCTCTATGCTCTTCTTAAAGATTCGAACCAAATGGCATGGTCAGTAGAACAGACATTCAAATTGTCTCTTTCCCTTGTAGCCTCAGGAGATAAGAACAAAGAAAGTAATGACTGACAATATGTTCTTCATTAAGTTATGTTAAACTGGATTATGTTGAAAAGGTTATGCTTAAAGGTGTATGTTGGGTATATTATCAGATTACCAGGGAGGAGCTACTTACAGGGCAGATGGTCATAAGATGTTTAAATGGATTAATGAAGTCATTGATGTCCAGTGCACATGTGCAGAGGGGTTGTAATGAATGTTAATGAGGTCATTGCTGTATAGTGCACATGCACAAGGTTGCCTATATAAACCAACAGCAAATAAGCTCACCATTTTGCCTGAGCAAGCAGATGGTCACCTTTATTTAAAACACAATTTCAATAAGTGTGCTTATTCTTCGTGACATGGCTTTTCCATGAGACCCTAATGCAACACCCTTATGGCAACAGGCACACATGGAGATGTAGTCTCCTTCCTACAGCTGCATGTGTAGCAGGGGGAAAATAATGAGCAAAGTATAAGAGGATCAGTTCATAAATCAGTGAAGACAGATTCTGCTCTAATGGCCAATTTGCCTGGATTTTTGGGAAAAACACCTAACTTCTCAGCTTTCTCCATACAGTGAGTGAAAATCAGGTGTTTTTTCCTTAGCTGAGTAAGAATTGTGATTGGTGAGTTAATGGGCATGAAGCACTTGGTAGATCTTTTTTTTTTTTTTTGCAGTTTTTGGCTAGGGCTGGGTTTGAACCCACCACCTCCAGCATATGGGGCCAGTGCCCTACTTCTTTGAGCCACAGCGCCGCCCCACTTGTAGATCTTTTTTATTTATTTTGTTTTTTATTGTATTTTATGTCAGAATGTTACAGAGGTATGCATGTTCCAGTTACATGAATTGCTTTTGCACAGTTTGACTCAAAGTTGCAAGTGTGCCCCTCACCCCAGTAGTGTGCATTGCCCTGGCTAGGTGTGAATTTACCCCTCCCCTCCAGCCCCCTCCCCCATGTCTTCATTCTGTTGGGTTTTACAACCAAATGTGCACATGGGTGTTGATGGATAACTTCCACTTTAACAGTGAGGCATTTGTTTTTCTATTCTTGAGATACCTCACTTAAAAGCATGGCCTTCAGTTCCATCTAGGCTGATACAAAAGGTATTAATTCACCCTCTTTTTTTAATGGCTGAGTAGAACTCCATGATATGCATATACCACACCTGCAGATCTTAATGACCATGAGTATCACTTTAACAGGTAATAACTTTGTGGCTTCTTTAGTGCATAATTCCTCATAATCTTGGTGTTTGGGGATCTCCCCTCTAAGGACCTCACTGGGACACTGAGGCAGTCTGGAGGGTGGGAATATATGACAGAAAATTGAAGGGGACACTCTGCCACATAATGACAGTTTCCCTCCTTCTTGTCACTTTCTGACCTTCTGCACACACTGAGTGGGTGCTGTCCTCTTCCTTGTATCAAAGCCTTTCCTTACTTGAGGTTGACCTACCCTGACTCCTTCCTTTGGGCCATGATATGAGATCCAACCCCAAACAGAAGCCACCTTACCTATTATAGAGGATTCCAAATCTTACCTGGGCTACCTTGAAAATGACAGCATTAAAACTATTTAGCTGCATTTTATCAAAATGCTGTGTTGGGTATCTTCAAGATTTAGTCTTTCTGTATTCAATGGGGCTAATAAAACTGCACCCAAGGGCCTTTGTGGGAATTCGAATGACAAGCACAGTGGATGGAGCTGGGAGAAGGCCTGGCTCATAAGACTTTTCTCGGTCCTGGCTTCCTGCCTCTCTCTCTTTCCCTGGGAGAGTAATAGAATTTTCTTTTTTTCCCCTAGAGCATGAATTGTTTTAATTATAGATGTTTTTAAATTGTTTGTTATTAATTCCTTTCTATAAATGATTAAAAAGGCTGCCTATCTTCTCTGTGCACTCAGTTGAACCTTTTCATTCTTAATGTGAGCTCTATAGAAGAATGTCTGAAAGAGAAATAGCGTATAGGAGATGCCAAAAGCTGTCACTGGTTAAGTAAACTGATAGTCAGTGCTATTACTGTCTACAAGTACTTCATGCCTATCATCTCACCAGTCACCACAGTTCTTCCTTACTTAGGAAGAAAATGTCTGGTTTCCACTTAACTAATATATGGAAAAAGTTAAGATAAGTTGTGTGTTTTTCCCAAGGACCCAGGCAAACTGACTATTAGAATAGAATCTGTCTTCACTGATTTGTAATCTGGCCTTTTTGTACTTTGCTTCCTTAGGAAAAACATTGAATGCAGTCCATATTTAAAATAGATTTTTTAAAAGTGGATCATTTTTATTTCACATTTCAGGGATGAATAATGCTTATTTTGATTTTGATATTTAACGAGCAAAGAAAACCCATAGCTATTGGAAGGAAGTAGCGCCAGACACAATTTCTGGGGCTTGCACTCACTTGTTTCCCTAGGCATTTGGTGAAAAGCATTTCAAGTACTAGAAAGAAGAATCAGATACAGGACATGCCATAAGGCCATGAGTTAGGAATAGCTCCAGATAAATCAAAAGTAGCCTTCTACAGATTGTGGAATTTGGGGGAAGCATCAAATGTATTAATATGTTGATATTTTGCTGTTTCTTAGTTGGGAAAAATCTATCTGTGCTAGGCACAGAGATTCCCTTAGGAATTTGATTTTTTTTTTCCTGCTTACTTGGAGAAAGTTGGGCTAGGTGGATGGATAATCATGGTGCCTTGACAATTCTTAGAGGAAAGAATGTTTACCCTTATATTTGAAAGGAAGATTTAGTGTTGTTGCCTCTCCCATATTGTGCAGCAGAAATTGAACTCCAATTTGTGTTAGAATAATTCAGTATTTGTTCATCAGTGAATCATTTGTTCATTCCTTCAACAAACACGATACTAAGTGCTGAAGTTATCACAAGACACAAGCTTTTCCCTTGGGATGAATATCCTTATCTGGAAAGAGGGAGGTGTAGGGGAAGTTGAAAGAGGACACCAATACTTGGAAATCTTGTAGCAATAGTTATGGCTACAGCTGTATGGATAGGATACTTTATAAATTAGAAAGAAAATCTGGGCCCCTTTTGCCAGTCAAAGAGGTACAATAAGTATCCTTATCCACAAAAGAATACCTCTTAGATGAAGATATTGAACCAGGGAAGTGGAGGATATGAGTAGTCATGTGACCTGAACTTACCTTAACTGAGCAATGACATGACCTGAATCCACCCTAACATGAGTAGTCACATGACCTGAAATCACCCTAACATGAGTAGTCATGTGATCTGAATCCACCCTAACAAGAATAGTCACGTGACCTGAATTCACCCTAACTAAGCAATCATATGACCTGAATTTACCTTAACATGAGTAGGCACATGACCTGAATTCATCCTATCTTAAGAAGTGTGTGGTGTTGCTCCCTCATGTGTTGAATTAGACGCAATTCAAAGGGGAAAAAGTATTACAGAACCTCTTTCCCTTAAATTCCATATACTAAGGAAAGATTTAGAAGTAGGGCTACAATATTTACAAAAGATTGCTTCTCTTTGTCCTGCACTAGCTTGTTTTATGATAATGCACAGTCATCCTTTAAGAGTTCTGGACAACCACGGGGATATCTTGTATCTTTTCTACATGGGATTTATAGTCTCCCCTCTTTTCCATATTACTGCAACAGGGTCTTTCATTTCTGCCTGAGTTAGTGGTAGCTACTCTGTTGCCTACCGTTTTTCTCACCCCCTCCAACGACTACCCACCCCCTTCTCTCTAACCATGTTTTTTTTTTATTTCACTGAGAAACTAGAAATCTTTACAAGAGAATTACTTTATAGGAGTGTTTCCAAAACCAAGTTTACTCCAGTCTCTTAGCAATGCTATTATGGATGGACTGTTGCTATTCCTTTTAAGCCAATTTCTCTGCTTGATCTCTGGATTTCCTCTTCCCATCCTTTACATTTATTCAAGGCTTGGCTCTAGTAAATATCATTTCTCTTTTCTGTGTTTCCTATAAGTGTCCCTCACTGCTAGATTATTCCCAGCAGTATGAAAACATAATGCACACAAAGTGCCCAGGACAGAGCCTGAGTAATGTAAGGGCTTCTTGAATGTTGGCTGTTAGTGTCATTAATACCATCATCACCATCATCTTCAGGATCAGCCATATAGAACCTTGTCAAATGATAAGTAGCAGGCCTTCCATATTCGAGTGCTGAGAAAATTCTCTCCAAAGAATGCCATGAGGACCTAGATTTAGGTGCTCAAAGATGAGGAACATGAAAAACAGGTCTTTAGTATTTTCTGCCTTTATGTGGAATTCTTTCAGGAAATAGATAGGACAACAGGGTGATCTGAAACCACCAGGTGTGTGTCTTTGTGTTGTAGTTAGTGAGGAAAGCCTGACAAAAAAGATTTCATTTTGAGGGCTTCCATGACAATTTATTTGGAAGAATCCTAAAAATGTGTAAGTAGAAAAATAGGTTTAAAAACCTTTGCCTCAAGAGAAAGAATAATTTTTTAAGTGCTCAGATAGGTATGGGGGAAGATTTTCTCTTTAAGGAGTTGGTCAAAGTGGTAAGGATATATAGAATTAATATATATATTTCAGCATCCTTTCCTTTTCTTTTTCTTTTTCTTTTCTCTCTCTCTTTCTTTCTTTTTTTTTTAATTTTCCTTTTTTTCTTTTTATTGAATGGTAACTATGTACATTGATGCACTTTGGGGGTACATAG
>NW_003852562.1:1594694-1673325 GCF_000181295.1 Otolemur garnettii
GTATATATAAAGGCTACAGATTTATGAGTGTTGATTTTGTAACCTGAGACGCTGCTGTATTCCTTGATCACTTCTAGGAGTTTTGTAGTAGAATCCCTTGTGTTTTCCAGATATACTATCATATCATCTGCTCTCTTTCTTTCTTTCTTTTCTTTCTTTTTGTTTTTGAGGCAGAATCTCACTTTGTCCTCCTGGATAGAGTGGATGTCATAGCTCACAGTGACCTCAAACTCCTGGGCTCAAGCAATCCTCTAAAGTAGCTGGGACTACAGGTACCCGCCACAGTACCTGGCTATTTTTTAGAGACTCACTCTTGCTCAGGCTGGTCTTGAACTTCTGAGCTCAAGCGATCTGCCCATCTCCACCTTCTAGTGTGCTGGGATTACAGGCATGATCCACCGTGCCCAGACTATTAGCATCTTTTTCTAACAAGAACACTTAAAAATATAGGCATAGGTGGCACATTTCTTAAGCTGATTGAAGCCATCTATGACAAACCCACAGCTAATATAATACTGAATGGAGTAAAACTGAAAGCTTTTTTACCTAGAACTGGAACCAGACAAAGTTGTCCTCTATTGTCACTACTATTCAACATGGTGCTGAAAGTTCTAGCCAATATAGTCAGGCAAGAGAAGGATATAAAGAGCATCCAAATGGATTCAAAGTAGGTCAAAGTCTCCCTCTTTGCTGATGATATGAACTTATACTTAGAGAATCCCAAAGACTCAACCACAAGACTCCTGGAAGTCATCAAAATAATACAGTAATGTCTCAGGATATAAAATCAATATCCACAAATCATTAGCCTTTATATATGCCAATAACAGCCAAGTTGAGAAGCTAATCAAAGACACAATTCCCTTCAGAGTAGCTTCAAAGAAAATGAAATACCTAGGAATATACCTAACAAAAGAGGTGAAGTACCTCTACAAAGAGAATTTTGAAACCCTAAGAAAAGAAATAGTAGAAGATATTAACAAATGGCATAACATATCATGCTCTTGGCTGGGAAGAATCAACATTGTTAAAAATATCTGTGCCAATACTATACTTTGAAGGATTAGAAAAACAGTTCTTTGTTTCTTATGGAGCCAGAAAAAAAAAAAAAAACACCCTGTATAGCTACAGCAATTTATAGTAATAAAAGCAAAGCCAGAGGTATCACTCTATGAGACTTTAAGTTATATTACAAGTCCACAATGATCAAAACAGCATGGTATCAGCACAAAAGTAGAGACATAGACATATGGCACCAAATAGAAAGTCAAGAGATAAAATCAGTCTCTTATAGCTGTCTGATCTTTGATAAACCAAACAAAAGCAAACAGTCGGGTAAATGGTGCTGGGGGGAGGAGGGTGAGGAGAGAGCTGAGATAGAGGAGGGTAGGGGATTGGGGTGCTCCCACTTAATGGGTATAACATAAGGGTATATGGCACTTTTGGGGTGGGGGACATCACTACATGAGGGACTCTATCTAACAAAGGGACATACTATAACCTAGTTGTCTGTACCCTCACATTAACCTGAAAAAAATTATATAGTATATATAACAAGATGATTTATTAGTGGATTATCATTGATATATACATGACTAGTCATGAAAAAGTTACCATTCTGGAGAAATACAGCTTAAAATTAAGTATAGGCTAGGTGCAGTGGCTCACACCTGTAATCCTAGAACTCTGGGAGGCTAAGGCAGGTAGATTGCTTGAGCTCAAGAGTTCAAGACCAGCCTTAACAAAAGTGAGACACCATCTCTACTAAAAATAGAAAAACTGAGGCAAGAGGATCACTTGAGCCCAAGAGTTGGAGGTTGCTGTGAGTTATGATGTCACGGCACTCTACCCAGGGCAACAGCTTGAGACTGTCTCAAAATAATAAAACAAAGTATAAAACTTGATTTTTATGTGATAGCCATATATTTAAAGACTTCTGATGCTTCTATGTGGAGAACTTGGGAAACCATGTCGACATGATTGGAAGGCATGCTTGAATTATGTTCAGGCAAGTACGGAGTAGGATATAAGCTGGAAACTCTCAAAACTTGATGTCTGAGAAATCACTCAGAAGCAAAACTGACTGCTCTTGTGGACATTTAAATTTTTGGAAGTACAATATTTATTTTTTCTTGTGGCAATAGCATCCCGACTGTGCTTTGGTGACTCACTCCTCTTCTATAGGGTCAATATGGTACCTGTCTTCTCTGGCCAACCTGTGGGCACACAAGCTAGGATTTCTAGGTCATAGAATTTGATGCCTTTTCCCTGGAATGTGCTCAAAGGAGACTCATCCTAGTAGTGGCCTCCTGAAGAGATTTACCCTTCCTTGCTGCTGCCTCGATGCCCAGAACTGCTCTGCTTTCTGGCCTTCTGAACTTTGGAACTTTAGATTTTCTTTTAGCTTTGTAAACTATTCAACTTTTTTCAATTTTTTTCCCCCACTAAATAAGCTCACAATGATTTGTGTTGCTTGCAACCAAGGAACCTTAATTGACACACATTTCCACTTCAAGCAAGAAGACAGCTGGCAGTTGGCTAGTGGTAGTTGGGATGTGGCTACATTCCTCATGAAATTGTGTTAGCTTTCTGGGTGTTCACTTTGAGAGTGAGGTGAGATGGAAGGCAATACTTATGACTTTTGTCTGAGAAGTGGGGATCCATCCTATAGTGGAAGTTACTGGGTGCTGGACCCTTTGATCCCCAGGAATTGTGAGGATGGCAGTGGGAGAATTTGGCAAGAGCTAGGCAGAGAATCAGGGTTCAGGACAAACTACCTGGGGTTAGGGGGTGCTATAGTCTCAACAGAAACTGTAATTCATGCCTCCAAGGTAACAAAAATAGAGATTGGTGAAGGTAACATCACAGCTTGGGAGATATAATCCCTGGACCTTCCCAGCTCATCAGCAAGGATTCCAGAAGGAGCCAGTTGGGGTGATGGGGTACCCAGCAGCATGATGGAGAGGAGTCAGATGGAAGGGGGTTCAAAATTCAGTTTCACAATCTGGCTCTTCCCTTGGTAATGATGAGACTTTGGGGAAGTTCTTGAGGGTTGAGATAATTACATCTTCCTCTGGGATCTTTTCCTGCCATTTCTCATTTTCCATATCTCCACTCGCTGCAGAATACTGGTTTTGATGCTCTTGTCCTAGTAGTAATTTCTTCTTTCCCCATCAAGATGCCTGTGAACTTCATGTTATTTCATTTTTTATCCACTTAACCAGATTGTAAACCTCATACATCAAAATTTTTCTCTTTCTTGTTCACCTTTGTGTCTTCATTGTCAAGCATGATGCCTGACACTTAACAAAAGTGCTAAGTATTTGCATTAAGGGGAACTTAATTGAAGTGTTGATTATTGAATAACTAACAAGGAGTCTGAGGAGGTAGCCTCTTAAATATGGGAGAGGTAGAAGGAGATTCTGTGAAAAGGAAATGAAAATTTCTTTTTTACTTCCTGTAGTCTTACATTAAGTAATATGTTCACGAAGTGCTAAGATAAATGATAAAGGACAAAAATAAGAGGTCCCTTGGGCAGTAATTATGGGCTTCTTAATAAGTTAAAACTTTTCTAAACATGTTAAACATTTTGCACAGGGTATTTTTTTTATTGTACCAAATCAATTTGTAGGAAGATGTTTAGCCCCACAATGACACATTATAATTTTAATAGCACAATTAAAGTATTGTTCAGCAACTATTTGTTCATAATGTAAGTATATTAAGCAAAATTGGCCACTTTTTATAAAACATGTTAAAGCCTAAAAATATCTATTCACTATTTAATTCTATAACAGCTCACATTATAGCAAAAGATGAAATGAGAATTTTAAAAAAGGAAAGGAATATTACCCTTTTTCCTGATATAAACTTTGTGTCATAATATATTTTTGCTTTTCCAACCAATGAGGTTTGGAGTCTGAAATGAATTACAACACATCATATCACTTGACACCTACTTTCATAAAGAAGCTTTGAGAAATTTTAACTGTACACATTAGCAATGTTAAGGTCTTAATCCTACGTGAAAGGATGTGTGTGTTTACCTACTTAGAAAGGGTCACTTTCTTTCTCTTGTAAGAAAGTAAAAGCTTTTGATTTTTTAAAAGGTAGATCTGGCCAATGGACCTCTGCCTTTGTAAATCATCACAGACAGTGATTCTTTGCAAAACAGGTTTCATGTAATATTTATGTAAGCTGCACATGACCTTGCATGAAAGCAAAGGTTAGAAGCAACAGTATTCCTATTGTTCAACAGAAATCATCTATATTTTGTCAGGTATCACTTACACAGGTCCTATGTTATTTTTTATTTTGAACAAAAAAGAAATTATTTATTTTAAAGCAAGGCTATGGGGAAGTAGGACATTTCTTTTTAGAATCAATACTACTTTATTCTGTACTTATAGAAAACCCTTTCAACAATAAAAGGGAACACCAGTGCCAGAGCTGGGTATAGAATGAGGGTGGGAAGTAGACATGAAAATGTCTTCTTGCCATTCACAGAGTTGTTTCTAGAGTGAATCATCAAAGCAGATGAAAAAGACCAGAAGTCTAAGAGGCAGGTGCAGGTTGCTGTGTTTAATAAACATGTACCCTAGGCCAACTTTCCAGCTCAAAAGAAAGTCTGGGTTCTAGCCTGGCCTGAAGAATTTATTAGCTGTGCGACTGTGGGCAATTTATTTAACTTCTCTGAAGTTTTCATTGCCTGAAAAAGGAAATACAGAGTGCTTACCTGGCTGTCCTGCAGATTAAGGCTTTCCAGTTTTAGCACTCTGAGGTCCACTCATTCATTCCACATGTCCTCTGCTTATTTTCTTTATAGTGCTCTCTGAAATGATCTTGTCCACTAGTTCACTTATTTTGCTTTCCTTCACTAGAACATAGGATCCATGACAGAGGGATTTTGGGTATTGTTCTTACCATATAAAAGCTCTAGAAAAATGCCAGGAAGTATACATGAAAGCAGCCTGGATAGAACCTACATTATGCTTCTAAGAGAAGTATTGCAAGAATGGAAGAGCAAACACCACATGTACTTGCTATTGAAATGGAACTGATCAATCAACACCTATATGCACATTTGGCTACAAAACTCAACAGAAAGCAAACAGGTATGAAGGGGCAAGACGGGAGGGGTAAACTCACACCTACGGGATACAATGCACACTCTTGGGGTGAGGGGAACCCTTATAACCCTGACTCAAACTGTACCAAAGCAATTCATGAAACCAAAAGATTTGTGTCCTCATAATATTTAAAATAAAAAATGAAATAAAACAATAAAATAAAGCAAAGTTTATTACAAATAAATATAGTAATTGGTGAATAACTTCTGAGTCTTATATATAAAAGAACTGAAAGCAGGACTCAAACATTTACCTGCACGTGCATGTTTATAACAGCTCGTCCACAATAACCTAAAGATAGAAGCAACTGAAGTGTGCATAGATACATGACTGGATGAACAAAATGAGGTACATGGTCACAATGGAATATTATTTAGCCTTCAAAGGAAGGAAAATCTGACACATGCCACAACATAAATGAGCCTTGAAAATATTATGCTGACTGAAATAAGCCAGATGTGAAAGGACAATATTATATGATCCTCCTATATGAATAGAAAGTAGAGTAGTCAGCAAGAGAGTAGATCAGGGGTCCTCTAACTTTTTAAACAGGGGGCTAGTTCACTGTTCCTCAGACCATTGGAGGGCTGGACTGCGGGCCCTGGGATGAGTCGGCTGCTAACCAGGACAGACAGTGGCAGCAAAAACACTCGGCGGGCCAAATAAATGTCCTAGGTGGGCTGCATGTGGCCTGCAGGCCATAGTTGGAGGATCCCTGGAGTAGATAGTAGAAAAGTGGGTGGTTGCCAGGGGCTGGGAAAAGTGGGGAACAGGCAGTTGTTTAAGACGCATCTTAAGGAAGATGAAAAAGTTCTGGAGATGAGTGGTGGTGATGATTGCATGACAATGTGAAGGTACATTAAAACTATACACTTAAAATGGTTAAACATGGTAAACTTTATTTTATGTATATTTTAGCACAGGAAAAACCTGGTGAATGAATCAGTGTGGCAGTCCTTCACTGAGCAATTTTCACTCTAGTCTCTGTCCTCCCTCCACCTGTACACACTGTTCCCTCGTCCTTCCACCTGCTCAGTTTAGATTAAAGTTTGTCCTCTGAAGCACTTTGACAGTTTGGGCTGAATGATTTGTTGTTTTGGGAGGCCTACCCTTTGGATGAGACTTGGACAGAGGTTTAGTAGCATCCAGTCCATCTACTCACTGGAGGTCAGTTGCACCTCTTCACCCAATAGTGACAATCAAATATGTCTCCAGGCATTGGGTAATGTCCCAGGAATAGGGTGTTAGGGGCAAAGTTGCCCCTGGGTAAGACACGGTGGTTTGAATGTTACTTACCTTCTCCCGGAGTGTGGGCTAAGAGCTGCTTTTGTGTACCCGTTCTACCCTCACACCTCTGTTCTACCCTGTACTTTCCCCTCAGGGCACTTACTGCACACTTGGATTATACCACAGTGTCTCCAGCGTTAGCTTGCCAGCCCCAACACCTAATACAGGACCTGGCTTTTAGTAGGTGGTCAATAGATAACTTGTTGTTTGATTGATCCAAATTCAATTTCCTCATCTTTAAAATGGAGAGAATACTTGATTGCTTCCCAGAAATGTGAAGATTACTTATCAAAAGAAACACTTTAAAAAAATTATAAGGCATTGTATTAAAAAGGAATTCACATCATTGTTGTTATGATAAAATCTTCATTTGTTGTTACTCTCCTGGAGTTTCAGCCTCCTAACCTCTTGACGCTTCCTATGGTTCATTTGCCATAATTAAACAAAATGCTACATCTTACACAGCTTAGCTGTGTCACCCAGCAAGTCAGTGGCTGGATTGGGATAGAGAAAGTACTATGACTAAGCATAATTTTATCTTTAGAAACTCAGTCTGGATATATAAAAAGACTTGGGTTGAAAATGTACTAGAAAGTTGCTAATTTGGGGCTTGATCTTTGGGGAAAAAAAAAAGCTAAACCATAGGGTAAAAAAATGAATTTATTTGGGCTTATGGAGTTTTACAAAAGAGTTTTATACTAAATATATGTAAAATATGTAGCTAATTGTTGTCATTGATTTACTATAAAAGCACCACGTACAAAAGGAGAAATAAAAATTGTGGTCCATATATCTGTTGGTAGAAATAATGTGGTGATTTGGTTTTACACTTGAAATAATCTTTTGTTGCGGCTGATAGTCAATGTATGTTATAATCAGAGGGTTCATGTTCCTGTACCAGAAAAAAAGGAATGTGATATATTTCAAATAACAAGCTAAAATGGAAGGAACACAGATGCTCATCCTTCAGCATTAGAAAAATCTAAAAGCAGATGATGTACTAGAGAACAAAGCAAAAGAAATAATTGCCTGAAAAATGCAAATAATATCTTTGAAAGAATAATGACATATTTTGTTAATTAAAAGCTAACTTTGAATTATGTATTAAAGTTATTTGAAACAGTAGAATATGGAGGAGTGAAGATAATAGTTATGACCTTTACCATTAGTATTTCTATCTGTTCATTCCCGCTTCTCAGTTGTTAGGCATTTGTATGACAGGTACTGCAAAGTAGCTCGCTCATCACCCAACCCAAACCATTTCTAGAATGGCTTCTCAAACTGTTGAGATGGGAAGGTCAAAACTACATTTCCCAGACTCCTTTGCAGCTAGGCTTCCACAGGTAAACTCAATTTCCCCAAGCACATACACCTATACACCTGGGTAAAGAGTGCCTGAGCAAGTGGCACTCTTCTGTTGGTGAGCTTTGGAAGGAAGAAGTAAATAATGATAAGAGGGTTTTTAATCTAACAAATGCAATCAATGTAACCTAGTTCTTTGTACCCTCAATGAATCCCCAACAAAATAAAAAAAACTTAAAAAAAAAATGAGTGACTGGTGTAGAAGTATAGTGGTGAAATGTTTGGTTGTTCTGGTGAAGCTTTGCTTGAGAAACTACTGGCCATGTCATTGGTCCAGGGCAGTGAGAGTGAAGTTTTAGCCAGAACAGTCCCTTACAGTGACTAGGAGTTCTACCCTAGCTGAGTTGTTAGTTGAGTCGCGTTCAAGCTATACAACCTACCTTTTCCAGAAAATTTGTTAGTTACCACAATCTAGTAGTATTTCTTTTTTTGCATAAGGTAGCTATATTGAATTGTACTTCCAGGAACTATGGATACTGATGAACACAATTTATTATGGTCAACATCTGTGATAGGTACTATAGATACAAAAATGGATTTATGTTAACTCTTCTTTCTTGCTGCTAACATTCATTCTGAAGGATGCTGTGGCACGGTGGTGAGGGGCACACTAGCAAACAATAGCAGCAGAATTTAACAAGTGCCATCATGGACTTGTAATGCACAGCGGACAGGAGCACAGAAGAGGAGCAGTGGCCTAGGAAGGTAATAGACAAGCGAAGGTTCACAGAGACGGTATCAATTGCCTTAAATCTTTAAGAATGCATGAAGTATGTATCAGGTAGAGAGAGTGGGAAGGATGTTTAAGAAGAAAGAGCAGAATATTCAAGTTCTGGAATGATGCAACTGCCTTCAGCAAATTGTAAGGATCTGTGGGTACAAATGGGTGTAGAATTGATGTTAGGGAGATAAGCCTAGGGGAAAAGGTGGGGCCTTGTATGCTAGACTTAGAAGTGTGGATCTGAGAATTTTCAGCAGGGGAATGACATATATTTCAGGAAGATTACTTGGGCAGCCTTGTGCGGGACAGACTGTGGCAGGGATAGGACTGCAGACAGGATCCAGAGAAGTTTTAAGAGGTCACTGCAGTAACCTCAAGGTGAAGTGGAATGGAGATGAGGAATGGAGAGAAACAAGTGGTTCCTGGCCCCTGACATGAATTAATGGGATGAATTTAATGGGATACAATGAATTTAATGGGATACAATGTGGATAGAAAAGAGTTGAACATAACTAAAGGTTCTGGGCTTGGATGAACAGGAGCAAAGACGATGCTTTTCAGTGAATGCTGCAGAGTGCCACTGGCACCTTCGGTCTCTACCTCTGTTTGGGAGCAGAAAACACATGATGATCTATTTTCTCTTCACTCACTTTCATTCATCCATTCAAAAAGTGTTTATAAATGCTTGAGTACTGTTTATTTTGCCTATGGCCAGGCATTGTGCATTCCACAGTGAACTAGGCAGCTTCCAGTCTTGGCAGGACAGCAGACATAAAACAAACAGTGATAGAATAATTAATACTGTCAGCACAAGTGCTCTGAAGCACAAGGCCAGGGTATTATTTGATAGAGAAGGTTTAGGGGACATGAGGGCCTGAAAAGGAGGCGGTATGGAATAGTGAGCATTATCAGGGTAGGGAGATTAATACTTGCTTTTCTCAAGATGATTGCATTTTTAAAAATCTAACATGCTACCCAGATTTCATAAAGGCCAGTGTTCTTATGTTGTAAAGACATCTCGCTGTGGTGTCATGGTTGGAAATCTTCCCTTATGCAGGGTAAATCCTACCTATTCATTCTCCTTTCTACAGCTATTAGTGGCAATCCTTCTGATTAATTATTAAGTAGCAAATACCGCACTAAGTGGTAACATATTAAGGAAGATGAATTTGAGGTCCCAGTCACACTTCTTGAGGGAAGGAAGCTGGACTATGCTGACAAAAAAATCCCCATTAATCACTTTCTGTTAGATTTACTGTGTGGTTTAGTTTGTTTTTCAGTGGGGAATCTTTTCTCCATTTGAAAATAGGTTCTTTCTGCAGATAAAGAAGATGCCTAAAAGATTTACAGTGACACTGGCCATACTAATTTATAGAGAAAGGCTGGCTACATGGGTTACTAGGAAGAATATTTGTGGATCTGTATGTCGTTTCCAATGACACTGTCTGTCTTCAGGTGTATCAGATTAATTGAAGAAACCTGAAATAAAGTATAATATTTAATTGGTCTAGAGCAGTATTTTTAAAACTACAGATTGCAACTCATTAAGTGGCTTGTGAAATCAATTTAGTAAGTTGTGATCGGCCTTTTTAAAAGAGGAAATCACGTAGCAAAAGAAGTGGAAATATCAAAGAATATTGCAGACAGAAGGAGTATGTAGGGTTTTGTGTAATTTTGTTTTATATACACACACATATATATACACATTTAAGTAACACCTATATATGCATACAATATTTATTACATATTTTTACATATACAGACTTATTTATCTGTGTATATACTAGGTAAATACATAAAATGTCAAAGATGTTTCAAAGCCATGAATCTGGAAAAGGAGATCTAGGAAAATCCCCTGTCAGGCAGATCGTCCTTTAATATTACAATCCAAAATAGAACTTTTATTGTTGTTTAGAGTGTATTGAAAACTATTAAAGCAGTATGAAGAGGAATTAATTAATGAATTTTAGCTGTGGATGAATGCTACATGAAGCAAGAAAGTAATTTTTGCTTTCATAAATATATATTTGATATGCCAAATAAAGGTATTTTATGCCCTTAAAATTTACTAATTTTATTATTGAGGAAGAGTTCTATTTCTTTTTGTATTAAGCAATGTTGTTTCAAATATGTGAGAAAGATTGACTTATTTTTGTTAGTATACTTACATCGGGTGACCCAGAAGAAATCAGAGATTTCAGAAATCAGACTTTTGAATTCTGTTTTTAAACCTAACAACAGATTGTTTTGTGATCTTTGACTAGTTATCATGGATACATTTTTTTCTGCCCCATATTTAATCATTTACAAATGGAAATTTTATCATTTATTTCATTTATACTATTTTATAATTAATAATTTTTCTAACCTAGCATACTGAGTTTACATTTTTCAAATTGCAACTATTGGCATTCATTTCCATTTCTCCTATGTGTAAAAGGCAAAAATACGGCTAGTATTTTGTCCTAAACAGATAACACAATGGATTTTCCTATCTATATTACTATGGTCATTCTCCAAAGATTTCTGCTTTTGACTTCTTATAGAAATTTTCATTCATTCATTTTTAATATCAGTCTCATCATTTTCACTATTCTCTGCCCAGTCTCAAAAACAGCCTTTCAATGTAGAGATCAGCCTGACACGTTAGTGGCTGTTTCTATAAAATCCCCCGGGATTATCTACTTCATAGTATACAGGTGCTGGTCATTCAATGCCTTATATACAGGTTCTGGTCAATTGTGCCGCACACATAGTCCAGAAGGGGCAACCTCACTACTACTGTCCAGAGCTGATTGGAGGAGGGGGGATGCTGGACTCAAACCACATCAGTCAGAATGGAGCGGATGCCGGCCTTTGAGATAACTTGGTCTTGTATGGCTGTGGTGAGTCAATAAGTGCCATGGCAAACCACAAATATCCACCTACCAAGGATTCAGGGACAAAGAAACAATACTTTTGAAGAGAAACTTAGAAAGCTACAGGCCAGACTGAAGCAGACTTGAGAGAATTCAAATGGCTTTGAAGGTGGAAAGCCCTGTGAGGATGGGGCTGTATTTCATTTACATTTCTGTAAACTCTGTAAATGTGCCCTGTTAACACACTTGTCTTTGGTTAATTCACTTTGTTTCTCCCCAAGCCAATCTCTTCATGCCATCCCTGTGATTCCTGTGATTGTCATTACTGTAATTTGGTTATGTGTAGAATTTTTTTTTTTTTTTTTAGAGACAGAGTCTCACCTGGGCGTAGGTGATTCTCTTGCCTCAGCCTTCCGAGTAGCTGGGACTACAGGCATCTACCACAGTGCCCAGCTATTTTTTTGTTGCAGTTTGTCCCGGGTCAGGTTTGAACCCACCACCCTCGGGATATGGGACTGGCCTACTCACTGAGCCACAGGCACTGCCCATGTGTAGAGTTTTTATTGAGTTCCTATTTTAGTCAACTTTTTGGGATTCACCCCTGGGATTCCCAACCACATAATTCATCTCTAAAGTATTATTTCTCATCAAGACAGGAAATACCGGAAATGATAGAAAACCAAAATGAGAGCAGAGAAAATGATGTTATTTTATTCAAAATTGAACTGAAATGTGTTCACATTTTTGAATTAGAAAAAAATAGATAGTTAGAGCCTACCCCTTCTTTATACATGGTGATAGAAGCCATGTTTTTGACTCTTTTTGCTTCTACTAATCATTCCAGGTCTTTTGAAAAGATATAACCTGCAAAACAAGATTGGGTAGAGCAGTGCAACTTTTGCTTGGAACTGGTCTCTCTCTAGAGTTTGAAATCACCATAGCTTTGAAAAGCACTTTGCCTTAAGAAAGGAATTAATTTTATAGCAAAATTAAATGATCAATATCTTAGAATAGGTTTTTCTCCTGGATAAACAACTAGTCTCTAAGAAATATGATTTCAAATAACTCAGTATATTGATAGTTATTAATGCTGCTATAAATGTTAATTTTATGGGAATTTTTGTTCTTTGGAGCAAATATATACTTATTTTAATTGTAATAGTATTGATTTTAAAAGATTTAAATATTTTAGTAGTTTTGTGGCCTGGTAAACATTAAGAGATCACTTTTTTAAAAGTCTAAATCTTTTGTCTAAGCATTTAAGAATGATAACCGTGCTCATGTTGTGCAAATGTGTCACCAATGTTTATGTGTTCGAAACCTGATCTTTAATACGGAGTTGCTAAGAGGTAGGGCTAATGGAAGGTTTTTGAGTCATGGGACCAGCACCCTCATGGACCATTAATGCCATTATTGTGGGAGTGGGTTACTTTCTCAGGAGTGGGTACCTTATCAGAAATGAGTTTGGCACCCTCTTGCCACCTTCTGCCTTCCACATGGGATGGCATGGCAAGGTCCTAACCAGATGCTGAAGCCTTGATCTTGGACTGTGGGAAAGAAACTTCTGTTCATTATAAATAACTCAGTCTTAGGTATCCAGTTATAGCAGCAAAAAGTGGACTAAAACAGGAACTCAATAAAAAGTCTACACATAACCAAAGTACAGTAATGATAATCACTGGAAAGATAGTTTTTTCAGTTATCAGATTCACCAACAATTTATATAATCCTAAGTAATTATTCCATTAGTTATTTGATTCTGGCCATTTTGTAGATAATATAGAAACAAATGATTTCTGGAAAAAGATATTGACAAGACATTTGCCAGGTACACACTTTCCACTAAGTAGACAGTACACATTCAACAACTTTTATTGGTCAGAAGTTCTGTGTATTATACCCACATTGATGAGAACAACGCACCTACAATATTCTCAATTCAGACCTTGTCTATAGTCAGTTATTTTTAACTTTGTATCTAGTTTTTTTCTTTGATATAGTAAGAACTAAAATATATTTTCTCACATTTTGGAAGGTGCTTTGAAAATAAGAAATAAGACATAAATGTGAAATATTTGCATTGGGTTGTAAAAATAGGAGAAGATGTGATTTATTGTTTGTTTGCATGTTACTATAAAGGTTTGTATTGTACTCCTATGAGGCAAAACTATGTATTGAAAGGAGTGAGGTGAGATTAAAAGCAATAGGTGAGCAGCTAGGCATGCCTTAAGGAGGTGGTTACCTGCAGGTTAGTGCCCAGCTAGGCATGCCTTAAGGAGGTGGCTACTTGCAGGTTAGTGCACTTAAACAATCCTTATGTGATCTATTAAGCTACTTTTATGTATTTTCTCTGTGTAGTCCTTGATGGTGAGGTTGAGAACCCAGACCATTTTCGCCTCTTGAATGTCACTAGTAAAATTGGCTGGAATTTAACTGCAGGGGATTCTCTGGGTGTAGTTGGTAATAGATGCACATTGTGAATGAGACTGATGAGGTCCATTATACCAGCATATCCAAAATTATTATCCCACACTTAAGAACACATTTCTGGAGAACTGTACATACCAAAGAGACAGAAATCACTGGGGGCTCTCCCAGTTCATTTATATTCATTACCAAAATCTGGTCATCATAATAAAGCACTCCCTCAGTCCAAAGAGAAGAAATAAACACATCATCCATTCCTCACCATCAGCATTCACCATCGTGTAACCTATAGTCCTTGGGCTGTAGGGAAAATACTGTATCTATTTATGAGATGGAAAAGTGTTTAATGTACATTATTGTATGGAGCCATCTTGTATTTTTTTTCCTCGTAAGTGGAAAGAGGGCAGAGGTGGCCAAGTTAAGCATGGCTAAGTGAGCGCAGGCATTGTGATATTTAAAGAATGCTGACAAAGCTGAAATGTGCTGATTTACAAAGATGCTGCAGGAAAGCAATGTCTGTAGTGCATGTCCTGACTTTAAGATGACTTTTTGTTGTTGGTTTATTTATTTTTTTATTTGCTTAAAATAATCGAAATGTCGGTACTTGTCGAAGTCCTGTTAACCACAACCTTTTTCAATGAAGGAGAGAAAATGCATTTGCTTCGCCTATTTAAGCTGAGAGCTGTGGGCTTGCCAAAGAACAAGACTGGAATTCCCTGCAGCAATAAATATTGCTGTGGATTAAAGAAAGAAACATTTCTTCTCTCAAAGTGTACTCTTTATAAATAGGGAGCAGATGCAGCAACACAAGAGTGAGATATTACTCTTTGTGAGAAGAGGAGCTTAGTGGGAAGCTCCAGGGCATTGGAATCCAGAGATTAAGGCGGAAAGGGGGCCGATAGGGTCTGAGACCTTTTCTCTAACAAGAAGTATTCACATGAGTTGGTGAGCTCTGTTTGCATGATACACATCTCAAAAGAATATTTATGTTCCTAATAGAAGGCATATTGTCTTCCTATGAATTACAGAAGAGACCTCATTGCCTCAGTCACCTTTGTTTAGACACTTTAGTTTGTTCCCAGGATCTGACAAGGAGTGCTTTAAAATGGCTGTGAACTGAATGTGCTTTTTGGTAACCAACATGCAATGCAAATGAGCACCCCAAATATTCCTCCCAGGGGCAGAATTCAAGCAGTGTGGGCTGCCTGGAGTGTTCATTTGCATGTCAATTCCTGTGGTCTTCCTACTCACAGTTACATCACAGTTACATAGTTAGATTTCAGTTCAAGGAGTGAATTGGTGACTTTAAAGAGCATGAACATAGACCAGTGTCTCCTCCTGGCCTTTGGTAACTTCTCCCTTTACCTTTTATACTCTGTTGGGGGTGTGCATCATGATGAGAACAAAAGCCTTTCAGCTTGTAAGTGCTAAGGGAGAATTTCTCCTTCACTTCCTGAATGTTTGCTGAAAACAAACTGACAAAATGCAGATTAATAGGAGAAAAGGCACAGAACTTATTAATATGCATGGAGGGAGGGACAACAGAGTGATCACCCCACTAGGCACTGGTGCTTATGTACTCTTCTTAGGGAAGAGGAAGGTGGGCAGGGGTGTTTGGTTTTAGGGATTAGTATATGATTTTCAGTGGGCTCGAGGAACAGACAGTCACTTGGGACAATGTCTGTTAGGCCCATGGACAATGGTTTGTGACAAACGTCTGTCCAGGTATGTTTACAGACTTCAGCTAACTGTAATAAGAGTTTTGTCAATAGCAGACTCAGGGAAGGGAGTGGAGGTAATTGTCTTTTTCTTTGGTAGGTCCAGACTTTAGGCAGATAAGGGAACTTCAGAGAACAACTCCATCCCTTGCTTTGGGCTAGACAGAGGATTGGAAGTAGGAGTGTGTGTGTGTGTGTGTGTGTGTGTGTGTGAAGGTCAGATAGACCTTGAGGCTGCTTCTTCAGTTCAGCCTGTCAAAGTGCCCTATTTTGGGTTATTGGTTTCTGAGATTCAACAAGTTCTCTTGGGAAACTGTTCTGGTGTTTCCTTTCCATTATTTGTGTCTGTCTATCTATTTCGTCTGTCAGATTCAGAGTACATGCACAGCCCTAGGGTATTTCAAATAGATGGGAAGCATGCTTCTGTCACATCTCCAGTGATTGAATAGTCCCCAATCAGATCATTAAAACTGAGGAACTGCCAGGCACAGTGGCGCTGGCCTGTAGTCCTGACAATTTGGGAAGCTTAGACAGAGGTTTGCTTTAGCCCAGGAGTTTGAGTCCAGCCTGAGCACACTAGGAAGAACTCCATCTCAAAAAATAAAAAATCTGAAGGAATAACTAAAAGTTGTTCCTGATTCTAGTATTATTTATTAGTTACTTATATTCATTCATTCTAGGAAAGGACTTGTTTCATTCATCTGTGACTATTAAAGCTTCTCCACTTTTCTTATGTGAACTGGTCACTGGCATGTTTGACTGGACCTTTCGTAATTGTTTCAACTAAATATTGGTTTCAGACCCTATTCACTTTTGGGAGGATGTCATATAATGTATTCCTCTGGCACTCCTCCTTAAAAAAATTGAGAGAAAGAATCTCGTTTTTGGCAACTGAACGTTAAGCTCACTGGTAGTAGCTCATAGGTTGTAGACCTGGGGACTAATTTCTTCCTTTAAACTGAAAGTAAACTTTGAGGCCATAAACTCTTGAGTTGGCAACTTTGGAAGGTAAAAAAAGAGCTTAAAGTATTTATCACAAGAAAATTTAGAACTTCATGTAAATTTTTATCCTTAGCAATAGTTCAACATTTTCTTTGGAATATAAAGCAGGGCTGAATGGTGGGAATATTGAGTGTCATGATTTCTTCTATCAACAGGTAAGGCTTCCATATTCAGAAGGTGGTGAGTTATTGGAGTTGAAAATGAATTTAAATTTAAATGTGTAACATCTAACAACATAAAAGTGCAATGCATTGCAAGTTCAAAAAACTAAGAAATCATCCTGAAATGCCTCACCCAAAATACAGCACTAGTTAAATCAAAAACCAACCAATCACCTTTTAAGTGAACTAGAAATTGTGCTAGGTAAATGTTTATCCAAATTTAATTTGGAGAAGGTCTTTTAAAGTATTATTAAGAAGAAGATGAGTAGATATCACTACATTAAAAAAAAAGTTTTGTACTTCGGAAAATGCTATATTCAGCATCAGAAGACACATATCAAATTGAGGATATTAGCTTGTTTAGTTAGTACACCTGTATAAGTTAGGAAGAATGTGCCCAAACAAAAGAAAAGTGTGGTCTATTAGTTCTGGTAACTCAGAGAAGACATAACTATTTTTATTAAACCAATAATATTTAGTCTCACTTGAAAATATTTACTAAAATTATCTGAGCTTAAATTCCTGAAACTTTGGAGTTAGTTCCATTAAGAATACCCCTTTTTGTAGCATGTGGAAACTATTGAAAGTTTAATTTCCTTAAGTTCCAGGGATTATAGGAATATTCAGTTATATAACTACTTATTTATCTTTCTTAATCAATCAGAATAGAATCTCTTTAAGAATTTTTATAACCTAATTTAATACTCCTTGGAGGTAGGAAAACATTACACACTCATACAATAATATTTAAAGGCCTTGTTGAGAAAGAGCTTAATAGAACTTGAATTTTAAAATTTCAGCCATGAGTCAAATATAACTACAGAAATACAAAGCTTACCACTCCAGATACATATTTCTCAGTGGGCATGAAGTTCGTAATTGATTTGAACTCAAAATAGATAAATAAATTGCTCAAACTCATCTCTCCCTCTAACAAAGATTGTAAAAAATAGAAGGCAGCTATGTGACACAGACTGTCTATGCCCTACAAATCCTAAAATATTTACTATCCAGCCCTTTATAGAAAATAATTGCTCACCCCTGCAATTCAGTCCAGAGTCCTCCAAATACTTTAAGGAGAATTTGGATTAATCACTTACAAATGCACAAACAAGTAAGGGTGTTTGGTTTTTGAATTCTAAAACAGGCCCTGAACTCTACATCAGAACCATTAGTTTTAGAAATTAAGACATTTCATTTGCAAAAGCTTAGTTAAATAAACAAACAAAAAAGGCTCTGAAGAATCAAGAGGGAAGTGTGTACCATAAGAAAATGTTGGAAAAAAAAGAAGAGATGGTGACTCCTTGTGCCCTGCCCTAGGAAGAGCAGCGGAATGCTGGTTGTGCTAGGATGGGGTGGGTGGCCTGTCGTTGGAGGAGCTCTGTGGGCCAAAGAGAAGAAACTCATGACCATGGGGGCCCATCCCCTGCCAGCCCTGTGAAGGTGAGCCAGTGCCCACAGAACACCTGCAGTGGACTGACCACTGCACAGTGTGTGAGCCCAGGGGTCAGGTGGCCTGTCCTTTTCCTGACTGGGGCTGAAGCTTTCCTTCCACAGTTGGCTGAAATTGCCTGGGGTCACCCAGAAGAAGGCAAATCCCAGCATTTTGTGGAGCCCCATTCATATTGCCCCATGTGGATACTCCTCCTCTTAATGGTCCTAGACATTAGGGTTAAGAACAGTGCCAGGGGGACCAGCTTTAATCCCAGAAAAATGATGATGGTGTAGAAGACAAAAGCTGCATATTTTGGGGTAGCTCTGTACAATAGTACAACTTACTCAACACATCGTGATAAGAGGAGGATAATAACCTCATACAGTTGTTACAGAGATTAAATGAGATAATGAACTTGAAACACAGGGTCTGACATATAATCAGTGCTCAATAAATGATAATTACCTATATATAACAATGACTTTTAAATTAAATTAGGGCAATAAAGAGCAACATATCTGGGCAACAGCACTTCCCTTATACTATAGAGAAGCTTTGTCCATTTCATACTGCTATCACAGAATGCCTGTGACTGGGTAATTTACAGTGAACAGAAATTTATTGGCTCACAGTTCTGGAAACTGAGAAGTTCAATATCAAGGTGTGGTAACTGCCAAGGGCCTTCTTGCTGTGTCATAACATGGTAAAAGGCACCACATGACGACAGAATAATAGAAGGCTGAACTGTCCCTTTCATATCTGTGCTAATCCCACCCATGAAAGCAGAGCCCCTATTGGCCTAACCACCTCTCAAAGGTCCCACGTCTTTTTTTTCTTTTTTTGAGTTTAAATATATTTTATTTTTATTTTATTTATTTATTTTTTGAGATAGAGTCTCAAGCTGTCACCCTGGGTACTGTGGTGTCACAGCTCATAGAAACCTCAAACTCTTGGGCTTAAGTGATTCTCTTGCCTCAGCCTCCCAGGTAGCTGGGACTACAGGTGCCCACCACAACACCTGGCTATTTTTTGACTGTAGTTGTCATTGTTGTTTGGCAGGCCTGGGCTGGAGTCAAACCTGCCAGCTCTTGTGTATGTGGCTGGCACCCTAGCTGCTTGAGCTATAGGCACCAAGCCTACATTTTATTTTTAGACAACCTATATGACATGTTTTTTTCTTAAAAACAATGCCTCTACTCCAAATAAATCACATTCAAAATAAATGAAGAGCTCAAGATGACATCAGTCCCATTTGTCTTCCATTCTGGTGTTGAGTGGGTGACAAGCAGCAGCCAGTTTTGACAGGTGATAAATCCAAAGTAATTGCCAAATTTGTGGACATTTTCCCATTTCTCTACTATCCTTAAAGAAAATCACATATGGGGTCACAGCATCCTCATGGTAACCCAGGAGAGAACCCATGCCATCTGGATTCGTGTTTTCACTAAAAAAGAATTGGTAGTTTTTGAAATCAGCAAGAACATGCTTGATTTGTTCTGCAGCCCGTCACAAAAGATTTGCTCTTTCTGGTTTCTGTTCTTCCACTTTGCTTTGATTGACTTCATGTCATCTGTGATGTACTTCTTGTAGGCTTCTTTTGTGAGGCTGGTTTCCTGCAAGTGATGGTTCATGACAATATCAACACCAGTTATCACTGTGCTTTTGGTACCTTCCCAGTCGGGGCCTTTAGTGGAAGCATTCCACCAATGTGTGAGTCATCAATGTTACCCTCTGTCTTATGACCATCTTCTCCTCCACCTCCAGGCACAGGCTATCTGCACCCTCTTGGATCTTGTAAACATTGGAGAGCATCTCATCATAACTGCTGTGGTCCTGGTAGACAGTCATGATGGCTGCTGAGGGGAGACAGCAGTGTTGCTGAGCGAGTGTGGCACAGTAGGAGGGGCTCTGGGAAGGGAGAAGGCCTACTCAGTCACTGCCCCAAAGGTCCCACCTCTTAATACTGGTATAAATGGCAATTTAATTTCAACATGAGTTTTGAGGGGACAGACTTTCAAACCATAGCAGAAGTCTCCATCAACTTTCATTTAATCTTCAAATCACTCTAAGTACTAAGTTCTGTGGAGCAGACCATGTCTTGAATTGAGTAGGATAAAAATATAGTAAAAAAAAGTATGTCAAAGACAGTATGAAATAATAGAAGTTATATAAATAATAAGAATTCCTTAATCTCCCTAGCACTTTCTTTTTTATTTAGATAGATTCTAATTTTCTAATGTTTTCCTTAAAATTAAAAAAAATGTATTTTGGGTGAGTTTCATAGCCTTTACAGAATCAGCTTTGCAAGTGAGGAACAGTCAATGAACTGACTGTTCTTTGGAAAGGTATACAGATTGAGCTGCATGGAAGACCTGTGAGAATTAAATGTCAACATTTTCCCTACTTTTGAAAACTCATAGTCTGGACTCTGGGATGGTATGGTTGCAAAGCAGATATGTAAAGGAATTTACAAGCCAGGTGTCAAAACTATGTCAACAGGAGAGAGAATTGGGCTCAGCTACAAATACAGCAAAGACAAGTAGGTATTTATAGCCAAAGAGAAGCGTAAAGGGTCAGCTGGGAGGCAAGCAATAAGAGGAGATATCAAGAATAGGGGATTCTTTCCAAGCTGACTTAGTAGGAGTCTTGCTAAAATTGGGCTATGCAGTCCTGGCAAGGATGGGGGCTGAGGTCAAGGCCTAGTGAAGAAAAGAGCTCAGAGGAGCCTGACTAAAGTATGGCTGAGGAGAGAGTCTTTCTCACCTGGGTCTCTCAAAATGAGTAAAATATTTTTACATTTCACATTGTATATCAAAGTAGTACCCTGAACCCCATAAATACATCAATGTACAAAGTTATGATTTAATAAAAAATAATTAATTATAAAAAAATTGTGATAAAATACAACATGTTTTAACAAAAGTGTAAAAAAAAAGAGTAAAAAAAATTTCTACCACATCATCATTTTTGTATCTGTATGACAGTCATGATTTTACCTTTGTCTAAAAATTATCTTTTAGTAGACACAAAGCATTTATTTGCAGTTGCTACACATACTTATGACATACATGTTGACTGAATCATGTTTTTAAAAAGCTTTGATTCTCAACACTATGAGGAAAAGAGGCACTCTCAGCTATTATATCAAAATATTCAAATATGCAGGGAATGTATTTTGTAAACACTAGATTAACCACAGAGCAACAACACTGTCATACAATTGTCCTATTGCATAGACACAATGTTTACCAAAATTAATTATAACTAAAAAAAAAAAAGTAGGCACTCCATGTAACTTATGCATGAAAGTGATATTTATGTAAGATGAATGTTTCCTGCTATTCAGGAAATAGCAGTTCTTAAATGTTGATTATGCTATTTCCATTCAGTAAGAAAATAGTTACCATGGAAATAGTGACTGTATATGGTTTTTCACTTTCACATTATAACAGCTTCTAAAAAGAATGCATTTAGTGAACTCTTGCTTTTGACATAGTTTGAAGGGGGAAGTAGTTCTTTATGCATACAGCATTTTGGCTTAGATTCATCTTATTAATTAGCAGGCCTCTTGCCTGGGCCTCCCAAGTAGCTGGGACTACAGGTGCCCAGCACAACGCCCAGCCATTTTTTTGTTGCAGTTGTCATCATTGTTTATCTGGCCCCAGCTGGGTTCAAACCCACCAGCCTTGGTGCATTTAGCCAGCACCATAACCACTGTGCTACAGGCACCATGCCACTCTTCCATATGAAAGCTATAACCCAGCTATAGCCCAAGATGAAGGGGAAGGAGGAGAGGGTAGGGAGGGGAGGGTGGAGGATGGATGGATGGAGGGTAATTGGTGGGACCACACCTACTGTGCGTTTTACAAGGGTACATGTTAAATCTACTAAGGGTAGAATATAAATATCTTAACACAATAACTAAGAAAATGCAGTGAAAGCTATGTTAACCAGTTTGATGAAAGTATTTCAAACTATATATAAAACCAGCACATTGTACCCCATAATTGCATTAATGTACACAGCTATGATTCAGAAAAAAAAAATTGGCACGGGAATTTAAGATTTCCTCATTTCATGATAAAATAGTTTAAATAAAGACAACCTGTTTTAGGTATTTTTTTTTTTTTTATAACCTGTACACATTATGTTGTTTTACTCCTAAACTAGGGCCATATTATTAGAGCATCCTCTCTTCTCTTTGGATTATAGATTTTTCTTTAGCATGGTAGATCTTATACTTCATTGCTAGTGGGAGATTGCAAACTAATGCAACCTCTGTGGAAAGAAGTGTAGAGAATTCTCAAAGAACTAAGAGTCCTCTCTTTTGACCACATAATTCCATTACTGGGTATCTACTCAGTAGAAAAAAAAATCATTTTACCACAAGAACATTTGCACTAGAATGTTTATTGCAGCTCAGTTCACGTTTGCCAAGATGTGGAAGCAACACAAGTGCCCGTCAACCCATGAGTGGATTAACATATAACAGTGATATATGTACACCATGGAGTACTATTCAGCCTCAAGAAAAGATGGAGACTTTATTCTTTTGTATTTACCTGGATGTAGTTGAAACACATTCTTCTTCATAAAGTATCACAAGAATGGAAAGAACAGTATCCAATGTACTCAATACTAATATGAACCAATATATAAACAACTACACAGCCACACAAAAGAAAAACACAAGTATAGACTAGGAAGGGGGAGGGGAGGGGAGAAAAGGGGGAAGAAGAAGGAGAAGGAGGGAGGGCTATTGGTGGGATCTCACCTAATGTGCATAATGTGAGGGTGTTCAGCACGCCCCCTGAGTGAAGGGCTCAATTACAACTTGAACTTTACCTTAGAAATGAGAACAATATAACGTAAACATTTGTACATTCATGTCAATCTGGAAAAAAAAAAAAAAGAATGGCAGGTCCTTGGGCAGGTTTCTATGCTGGGCTAGGGACATTCACATAAAGTTAATCAGTTGAAAACTGTCTGATGAAGATGTTGACCCTGAGTTCAGGAACACTTAACCTAGAATGTGAGGGCCACAAGTAGCAGGATATCAGGTTCCCTGAAAGTTTCCAGGTTGGAGTTCTTGATCTCAAGGGCTTAGCTACTAATTTCCTATTCTCACCCCTCCCCAGGCTATGTTGTGACACAGGTTTTAAGGATGAAGATGGTCTCTGTCATTCATTGCCGACTCCCCCCGCCGCTAGCTGTACTTTTCTACCTGTCAGCAACACCTATAATGATTGCTCTCACTCCTCCAAATCTCCTGTATGCTCTGTCCAAAAGCAATCACTTATCTCAGCCTGGGCATATATTGATCCCTGGTAAGTAAGTAACTATTAATTTTATGATTTTATCTCTAACATACCTTTGGGGATAAGGATGGATTGTTTAAAGTGCAGCTTCTGTGATGTTCTATCGATCTGTTGAGGACTGTTTAAATATTTACAAGTAAATGCAAAGTCGAGGGATCAGCAATAGCATAGTGCGGGGAGGAAAGCAGGGCCTCAGAAACCAGAAGGATTCCAGAGCTAGCTCTGCCTCCCATTCATCGGCTACAGAACTGGGCAATGTCAAGAAAAAAATAGAGTTTGACAGTACTTCAAGTGGTAAAGACAGATTTTATTCAAGACTATTGAAGTAGGGAAAAAGAGAGCTCAGGGTAGAACTGCTCTTAATTCCCAATGCAATATGGGCCAGTGAGGATTAATAGCCAAGAAGCAGGGTGGGGAATCAGTGGATGAACAGTCACGAAGAGGAAATTTCAAGGGCAGGAGAGGTGCTTGTTGAAGTCAGCCAGGATGATGAGACAGCACCTGGATTTGGTGGGGATGAGGAACGGTTAGTTATTAAAGGTGGTCCTGTGGAGAAAGGGGATCCTGCTAACTTAGCACTGCTCTTGCAAGGGAACACAGATCTGTGCCTAGGAAAAGATTCAGGAACCTGCCCCAAGTTTGGTCAAGCAAAGAATCTTTGTCAGTAAATCTCCCCATTACTCTTGTAAAACGAGAGGGCTGAAGACTCCTTGGACACATTTATCCCATAAATTTTGAGAAGACTCTAGATATCAGAATGGGAAAGGGGATTAACAACACAAGCCAAAATTTTTGCCATCCAACATTTTCTTGTTTATGCTTACTCATTCCATAAAAGTTTGGGGCTTGTGAATAATGTTTGAACAGCGGAGAATGATGAGGAAAGAAAAAATGTGCCTTGTAAACACTTCTTGTATCTGTCACTTTGTAATCCCTGTCATCACTGCTCCACTTCAGCCCACGTTGTCTTTTTCCTGCACTGGCAACTACCTTCTTTAAGGGTCCCCTATTACTATGTCCCCTTAAACTGATACTCCAAACAGCCACCATGTGGCAGCCTGCATGGCACGAGGCAGTTATTTCTCAGTACACTCAATATTACCCCCAAATCCTATTCCTGTGCCACTATCTTGGTGCAGAATGCCAATAAGTACAGAGCTGCCCAGTGGAAACTGTGCGTGAATTTTGATCCCTGCTTCCAGCACTATCTCTATTCTAATTCACCAGCAGGCCAGGCAATTCTCTCCACCTTTAATGTCTTTAAAATGTGACCCCCTCTCTTGGGCCTGCCACTGCTTCCATCAAAGCCACCACAGTCTCTCTGAGGTCATCCTGGAACAGCTTCCAATCTGAGAGCCTCTCCCTTCAATCTTTGCCCTCACTTCTCCCGTGGAGATGCAGACTCACTCATGGAAAGCTCTGCAATGGCTCCCCTCTCTCAGGGGAGGAAGGGCAAAGTCTTTAACATGAAAAACCAGTCCTCCAGGCTCTGCTCCTCTGCCTCTCCAGCTTACTCCTTGTCCCTCTGGCTTTACACTTTGCTTTCCACCTATAACTCCCAGTAATACTCAGAAATGTAAGCCATCATGTTATATATTTTAGGTCTCTGCTGTGCCAGCGCTTGTCTCCTGTTCTTCCTTCAGTTCTCAGATCCTGTGGAACACGAGGTTCTCCTCCTCATGATCTGATGAGTGCTGCTCACATTTTCATCATCACTGTGCTTGTACCTTTGTCTAGGCACCTAGTCAGTCACTGGCTTATCTGTTTCCTTCCCTGACTTGGTGGTGTTTCCCTTGAGGTGAGATTGATAGAGGGAACAATAGCATGTCACTATGAAGAGAGGACTGGGCCCTGGGAGGATTGTGTTGCTGTGAGGAATTCAGTAGGGAATTGCAGGAAGACCAGACTTATGGGATGAGATGAGGCTGAAGTGGTGGAAGTGGCCAGACTCTGAAAAGCCTTCCAAGTTGTGGTCCCATTTCTAAACTATTTTTCCTCTCGTTAATATAAGTTGTCTATGTTGTCACAGACAACAATGAGGCAGATAATGAATGTCTTTTTTTTTTTTTTTTTTTGGCTTTCTGGCAGAGAAGCTAAGAAAATGATTTGCCTCTTCATTTGGGAAAAAAAAATTAGCTAACAAAGGGAGTGGTTGTAAACAATAGAATTAATTGTCTCTCCTAGGACCATTATTTGGTGTCTATTTAAGGCTACTAGATTTTATTTTAATTACTCCATGGAGTGCCTTATTTGCATTTATTTGCATGTCTATATGAAGCCTTGAAGGGATCTAAAATGACTTCAGCTGACTGCAGAAAACCTAGCATCGTTGAAATAGGAGGTAGCTCTTAAAATGGCTCCAAGAGAACAAAAGGATATACCTTAGGGCAAAGAGGTGGCACAGAGTTAAGAGTTCTCCAGCTGGGGAAAGAAAAGGCCAGATTCCTGGGTACTAGGGCACTAACAGCTGTCCACAAACAAGGCTACAGAGAGGCCCAACCCTGAGGCTGCTTGTCTAATTGGATAAGTCTTTTATGGGGCTAAAGTAGTACTGTCACAGTGAGTTTTGTTCTTTCCACCATAGGAGACAAGAACTGCCTTTTAGACCCAATTAAGGGGCTTGTTGCATCATGTCAATACAGTATTTTCTTTTTGAGGCTCAAAGTCTTCAAGGAACCTGCAGAGAGAAGCCCCCTGAGAAGGGTATGGGAGGCTGCAGAGGCCATCCTCAAGGCAAACAGACTCAGCTGTGGAGAAAATAGTGGGAAAGAAGGACTCCTGCTGGGGTTTCTTAGTAGTAATCTGGCTTGAGCAGTCTTTTAGGGGAAAGGCACAAGAAGCCCAAACTTCATGAGATGGCCTTAGAAGCCCTCTACAGAAAGAGAGTTGAGAAGAAGGAAGGAAGTTTTGAGCATCACAGGTGTTGGCAATAATTGTGAAAGACTTAGAAGTTGGGCTAAATAAAGATCAAATCTTCTATCTAGTATGTTCTTCCAATGTATCTCTACCTTTCATTGCTTTGAGCTTTTTACAACTCTGTTAGTTGTTGATAACTAGCAATGCAAATGAATCTTATTCATAAACATGCAAATGAATTACATCTAGTGGAAAGGCAATTCATTGATTGTCTCTCTATTCCTCACAAAGATAGTTAACTCCATTTCAGCATCCTTTTTGCATACATATGTATTGGTCTTTGAATTTTCTTTTGCCATGATTAGCATATGTTGCTGGTTTGCTCATTAATTAATACATTAAATAGTATCTTTGATATGTGCTCATTTTGTATTTGAATGAGTCATGATTTTACCTTAAACAACAACAAATTGCCCTTTAATTCAGGACAGGGGGGTTTTCAAGGGGATCACAAGGGATTACTATGGATCACCAGGCAGTGCCTGTGCTTCAAAGGAGTAGGGCACTGGCCCCATATGCCAGAGGTGGCAGGTTCAAACCCAGTCCTGGCCAAAAACTGCAAAAAAAAAAAAAAAAAAAAAATACTATGGATCACCAAAAAGGCTGATTACTTTTTGCTTTGGCCTGGTTAATTTACATAAGTGCAGTAAGATGTCTTAATTATAGATGTACAACTCTTCAAGTGTGGTTAGCCAGTGTAGACCTATGAGATGCTGAGTAACTGAAAGCCCAGAGAGAAAGCCCTTTCTGTTTGGAGGTTTTGTAAATAATCTCAGGTAGGGGGATGCTAAGATGGCACACTAGAAGCAAGTGCACACATCACTTTCAAGAAAAGGATTGAAATTTGCATTTAGATGCTTAGCTATGGATGGACCTTCTGAATAAAGCATTATAAATCATGAGATAGGAGACACTCAGAGTTAGAGAGATAGGAGGATAACTTAAGGAAGTGTCCCCACACAGGAAAGGATCAGATAAGAGTGCTCTGGGGCTCCACACTTCCCCCAGGAACACTGTGACTTAAGCTATGAGGCCCTCGCCTCTCTACTAAGAGATCTCTGGACTAATCAGAGTTGCTTGGTTACCACACTGGACATTCAGTATAGCAGGGACCCTGGTTTCTGTCCCCAAGTTGCTGCAAATGACACCATGAGTTTTTAAGTCCAGAGCAATTGGTCTACAAGGTTTGGTTTTGTTGCAGCTGTTTCCACATAGCCCCTGCCAGGTCAGAAAGGGAGCAGGGAGAGTAGGCCCTAAGCTTGGGAGTTGAGTGCCCCCCGATGGGGGATTCCAACAGAGAAAGAGCTGCTGACCCTCCTGAGAAGCCATGTGGCAACTGCCTTAATGCAACCTGTGGAGGGAGAGACCCTAGTCATCCAGAAGCCTGGCCCTGTGGCCCAACCCCCATGGTTGCCTGTGGTACCACACTCTGCCATGGACCCACAAACTACATGTCACTATGGCATGTTGGATGCAGGCAGAACAAATGCCTATAGCCCTGACACCAATGGCCACTTCCTAGATAGCCTCACCAGCTGCCATTGCCACCACTGTATGGAGACCTGTGAATAATAATATCCTGCAACTCATGACTCCATTGAGAGAGACTCATCAAGTCCCCTGCCAAGCCCCCTGTCCAAGCAGTGGCATGGACAAACTGACCACTGCACATAAAAATCTTCCAGCACTGGTTAGGCATGTGACAATCACAGGAGAAGGGTAAAACGGACAACAACTAGATTACAGGCCTTCAGCTCATCCATCCATCTCATGCCACGATAATCTTCTGGAGTAGTGCCATCTGGACACCTCTCCTTCTTCTCACTAAGTAGGAGACTTCCCAGTAAAGGAGAATAGGTATACTGCAAACCTATCTACCCTGAACTAAGAGAAGAGGTTTCAGATGAGATGAAGCCAGCAAAAGAACTCTGGCAACATGAAGAAACAATATAGTTTGACACTTCCAAAAGACAGTAGATCTGTAGGAAGAGATCTCAACTGAAAACATATCGTTAAAATGTCAGAAATGAAATTCAAAATATAAGTGACAAATAAAATAAATAGGATTAATGAAAAAGTTGAAAACCAACACAAAGAGGCCAAAAAACATTTCAGGAGATGTCACCACCTGTTGGCCCCCTATGACCCTGGTCTCGGTTACCACAGGAAGGAACCAGGCGAGAGGCAGATTAGAAGTACAAGCTTGTAGGAGGCGGGCTAGCCCTTACTTGCAGGGTAGCCCTGAGCAACCTCTGCACCAGCCTTTTACTGAGACCATACAACACAAATGAGGGGAGTAATTAACAAATGACTCTGTGCTGAAGGCTGGCCCTCTTTCACAAGGAACTCCAGCAGACGAATTGCCTGACGGTCCACCCCTCAGCTGCAGATCATCTTGCTCAGATATCATCTGGCTCTTGGCATCCCCTACATTTCCCCCCTCTAGTGTATTAAAGAAATTTCTGAATAGGCAAGAGAAAAGGTCTATTGTTGGTTGTTTCTGCTTTTCTCCTCACTGAGAAGCTTTCCTTCCTGCTAAGTAAGAGAAATAAAAGGGTATATAAGTATAACAAAAATACACCAATGGAGCTAATCCAGTTATAAAGGAAACTAATTTAGTCAAACTAGGCATAGGGGAAGACCTGTCCCCTTTGTGTTAATCACCACTCAACTATGTGCTATGGGCTGATCTACTGGGCTCATGATGCTTCCATGGGAAGTATTAAGCATCACCTGAAGTTAAGTTAGGTGGGGAAAGGGTTGCAAACTAAGACCCTTCCCAAAGAGCAGTGTAACTTTAAGTAAAGATCAGTTGAAACATACATAAATTTAACAAGTGAAATTCTCTTACCTTGGCCAATACCAGAATAACCTCTACCTTAAAGCCTGCTATTTGAGGTCTTTGTTGTCATAACCTTCAAAGCTTTAGAAAATGCATCTTAAGCTTGCCTGGGGCTTAATATACAGCCCCAAATAATGAAATCCTGTATCAATCTTCTCACTCTGCATAGAAGTTCCAACTGCCTATTAGGGAATATGGACACTGACTGCTCTTAACTGCATCCTGCTGAGGATGGATGGTGATATGGGAGAGGCAGCTAGAGTTCCCACAGAGGAGATTGATCCAGGATTTCTCCATTATGAAATTATCTAAGCTAAGGTCCTGTGCATAGAAAAAAGGTTAGTAAAAACAAATTTGTTAAGGTGCTGGTAAAGTTTCCTGCTCGTGTCAAGGCTTAATCCAGCGGGATGGTAGCCACTGCTTTTCTTGATGTTCTGTAATAATATGGGCAAAAACCTTGACACCAATGCAGTACATAAGCAGGCTTTCATTCTGTCTGAGAGTGAAAAGAACTCTACAAGCTGTGCAGGCTGCTACTTTTACTCTCCTTTTTATATACAATCAAAATAATTTTTAATGTGATAAGGGCAATTCTTCCTATTATCTATCCCTTTTCTTGCTAGGCAAAGTATGGTAATTGACAAAGTTTTGAATTTCAGGTATGGGCTCTTTAAATGATGGAGCCCAACACAGATATAAACTATTAACTGCTGCTAGTGAAAAACCGTGATTGTAATGCTAATTTCCTCAAAGGTCTTTTTAAGTTGAGAAAAAAAAAAAACTGAGAAAATCTCAGCTGAGAGAATTTACCATTTCTTTAACTACCCAAACTTTAATGAACAAAAGATAACACTTTCCTTGCAATCTTTGCAAGCAAGGATTTTTATCTTGCTATTCCAAAGGTTTTGCTACTCTCAGTCCTAAATCCACCCTTCATAGGTAGCAAAAGACTGTTACTTGTGGATTAATGGTTCTGCCATTCACAGCTCCTCTCAAAGGCTGTTACTCGTGGTCCCTTCAGGGGTACCACCCTTCACAATTCCTTGGTAGTGGAGTTTTTTCCTGCTTAAACTGCTTTTCAAGAGGAATCTTTGCTAACTGATTCCAGACTCTTTTTTTCAAATGGAGTTTCCTAGCACAAAGGTGATTTAACTCTTAGTCTAATTATCTTCCATCATCATGCATTGGTCTGGTTTAATTTCCTCAGTTTCATACTAAGGCACCACAGGTCTAATCAAGCTGGCAGAATGCTCCCATGGCATAGAAATGAATTATACTGTTTTTCTGAGAATAGTTTGAAATGAAACTTTTAACTTATTTCATTTACCAGTGGGTCCCGATTCTGGCCCAACTGATAAAAACACCTCACTTATTCTGAGCAAGTTTTCTTAATTTCTAAATTGGCCAAAGATCCCACTTGCCCTGAGCTGAGTTTCCCTTTGGACTTCCTCCCACTGTCAACCAAAGGCTTCACCTACATCCAGGTGTCACTTTCTCCTTTGGTCCACATTCCTGGTGTCCTGTTGTGTCCTGCTGAATCCTGTTGACTTATGCCAAATGTTGTGACCTGTCGGGCCCCTATGGCCCTGGTTTTGGTTACTGCAGGAAGGAACCAGGCAAGAGGTGGATTAGAAGTACAAGCTTGTAGGAGGCGAGCTAGCTCTTACTTACAAGGTAGCCCTGAGCAACCTCTGCACCAGCCTTTTATTGAGACCATACAACACAGATGAGGGGAGTAATTAACAAATGACTATATGCTGAAGGCTCAGGTTCTTTCACAAGGAACTCCTGCAGACTTATGGCCCGAAGGTCCACCCCTCAGCTGCAGATCATCTTGCTCAGATGTCATCTGGCTCTTGGCATCCCCTACAAGGAGATGAATGGAAAATGAAAAAGTTAAAACAATAACTGAGAAAATGACATGAAGGCTGTGTTGACCAGTTTGATGGAAGTATTTCGGATTGCATGTGAAAACCCCATACTGTACCCCAGAAGTGCATTAATGTACATAGTTACCATTCAATAAAAAAAAAAGAAAAAAAATGAAAAAGTTACTAGAATGATATACAATGTGAGAAAAGATCTACCAGAACTTAAAGAAACGAAAGAGTCATTATAGAATTTCAAAATACAGCAGAAAGCTTTAACAACAGGATAGACCAAGCAGAACAAAGAATTTTAGAGGCTGAAAGTGAAGCTTTGAAAGGAACCCACTTAAAGATATAGAAAAAAGGATAAAGAATGAATAATCACTGAGAGAAATATGGGACTGTGTAAAATGAGTCAATATAAGAATTGTAGGTATTCTTAAAGCAGAAGAAGAAAAGGCAAAAAATCATGGAAAGCCTATTTGAGGTAATTATTGAGGAAAACTTCCATTGTATCACCATGGATTCAGATATCCAGATATAAGATGGTCGGTGAACACAGGGAAGATTCATAGCAAATAGGATATCTCCAAGATATATGTAGTCACCAACCTGGCCAACATCAAAGTAGAGAGATAATTCTACAAGCTTCATGAGAAAAGCAATAACTAACCTACAAGGAAAACCTGCCAGGCTAACAGCAGATTTCCCATCCCAGGAGAGACCTTACAAGACAGAGGGGATTGGAGTCCCAGCCAAGAATTTTGTATTCTGCAAAAATAAGTTTTCTAAATGATGGAGAACTAAAGACATTTCTAGATAGGTGAATAGTAGGAGAATTGTTACTACTGGCTCTGCTCTACTGACAATGGTCAAAAGTGTTCTATACATGAAACAGAACAATAAATGCCCAGAAGTATAAAAGCATCTGAAAGATAAAGTTGTAAAGCTCTTATAAAACAGTGGCACAAGAGAGAACACAAAACAAGGTGTCACTCAACATAATGAAAAGAACATTATCTCACATATCAATACAAACACTGAATGTGAACAGTCTTAATGCCCCACTTAAAAGACATAGACTGGCCAAATGGATGTAAAAACACAACGCAAGTAGATAGTGTCTCCAAGAAAGCAATCCAACTTACAAAGACTGTCACAGACTCAAGGTAAATGAATGGCAAGAAAAATCCATGCAAGTAGAAACTAAAAGCAAATAGGCAGCCATTCTCATATCAGATAAAATAGACTTAAAATCAATAATGGTTAAAAAAAATACAAAGTTAGTCATCATACAGTGGTAAAGAGAACAATTTATTAAAAAGACATAATAATTCCAAATATAAATGGACATAACACAGAAAGTTCCAGATTCATTAAAGAAATTCTACTAGACCTAAATAAAGAAATAGATAATGACATTATAATTGCTGGACACTTCAACACCCCACTGGAAGAATTGAATAGATCACTGAAGCAGAAAATCAACAAAGAAACACAGGGCTTAAATGGGACTATAAAATGAATGGAGCTAAGAGGCATTTATGGAACATTCTAACCCCAAACTACAGAATATATATTCTCCCCACCATATGGGACATTATCAATGATTGTTCATATCTTAGACCACAAAAAACTCTCGGCAAACTCAGAAAAATCAAAATAATACGATGTATTTTTTCAGATCACAGTGGAATTAAACTAGAAATCAATTCCATGATAAACTTTTAAATCTGCACAAAATCATGGAAGTTAAACAAGCTTCTACTGAATAATCCTTGGGCCAATGATGAGATTAATTTGGAAATCAAAAGATTCTTCAAACTGAACCACAAAGGGACACAAGCTTTCAAAAATCTATGGGCTACAGAAAAAGCAGTGGGGAAATTTATAACCTTAAATGTTTACATTGAAAAGACAGAAAAATTACAAGTTAACAACCCAATGTTACATTTTAAGGAACTAGAAAAAGAAGAAACGAAACCCAAAGCTAATGGAAGAAAAGAAATAACAAAGCTAAGAGCAGAACTAAATGAAATAGAAACAACAAAAATACAAAGGCTCAATAAAACAAAAAGCTGGTTCTGTGAAAAGGTAAGTAAATGTAATAGAACTCTACCCAGATTAACCAGAAATAGAAGAGAAAGAACTTAAATAAGCTCAATCAGAAATGTAAAAGGAGACATTACTAGTGACATCACAGAAATACAAAATATTAGTCATGAATACTCCAAAAGCATCCATGCGGAGGAAATGAATAAATATTTGGAAACATACAACTTTCCAAGCCTGAATGGGGAAGAAGGAGAATTCCTGAACAGACCCATAATGACCAGTGCTATTGAAGCTGTAATAAAAAATCTTCCAACAAAAAAAATCCCTGGACCAGATGAACTCACAGCTAAATTCTATGAGACCTACAAAGAAGAACCAGTATGTATTCTACAAAGATTATTTATAACATTGAGGACGTTTCCTTCCTAACTCATTCTATGTAGCCAATATTACTGTAATATCAAAGTTAGGAAAGGACATAAAAAAAAGAAAACTATAGCCCAATATCTTTCCCGAACATAGATGCAAAAATCCATGACAAAATACTAGCAGACCAATTTGGTGTTCATAGCTCAGTGGTTAGGGCCCCAGCCACATGCACCAGGGCTGGTGGGTTTGAACCCTGCTGGGGCCATATAAACAACATTGACAACAACAACAACAGCAACAAAAATAGCTGGGCGTTGTGGCAGGTGCCAATAGTCCCAGCTACTTAGGAGACTGAGGCAAGAGAATTGCTTAAGACCAAGAGTCTGAAGTTGCTGTGAGCAGTGACACCACATCACTCTATCAAGGGTGATATTAGTGAGATTCTGTTTCAAAAAAAAAAAAAAAGAAAAATTAGTAGACTAACTCCACAGCACATCAGAAAGATAGATAATTCACAATGGCCAAGTGGGTTTCATCTCAGGGATGCAAGGATGATTTGATGTATGCAAACCAAAAAATGTCATTTATCAAAGATGCAAAAACAAAGAACGTATGATCATCTCAATAGATGCAAAAAAAGCATTTGATAAAATCCAGCACTTTTTCATGATAAAAATCTTCAACAAACTAGGCATAGAAGGAATATACCTCAAAATTGTAAATGCCTTGTATGACAACCCCACAACCAATATCCTACTGAATGGGAAATAGTTGAAATCATTCTCTCTAAGCCCTGGAAAAAGACAGAGGTACCCACTGTTACTACTTCTATTCAGCATAGTACTGGAAGTCCTAGCCAAAACAATTCAACTAAGAGAAATAAATAAAGGGCATCAAGATTGGGAAAGAGAAGGTCAAACTATGCTTATTTATCTATGATATGATCTTGTATCCAGAAAACCCTAAAACCTCCTAGAATTGATAAATGAATTCAGACAGTCCCAGATTACAAAATCAATGCATACAGATCAGTAGGATTTCTGTATATTGATAATAGTCGAGCAGCAAGTCAAACTAAGGACTCCATACTGTTTACAATAACTACAAAGAAAACAAAATAATCTATAGGAATATACTTAACAAAGAGGTGAAAGATTTCTATAAAACACTAATGAAAGAAATCGTATATGATACAAACAAATGGAGAAATATCCCACTTTCTTGGATTAATCAACACTGTTAAAATGTATATATTGCCCAAAGTAATTTACAGATTCAATACAATCCCCATCAAAATACTAGCATCCTATTTTATAGATCTAGAAAAGATAAATGTAAGCTTCATATGGAACCATAAAAGAACTGAATAACCATAGCAATTTTATTTATTTATTTTTTTTTAGTGAGACAGTCTCACTTTGTCACTCTCAGTAGGTGCTGTGGTGTCGTAGCTCACAGCAACCTAAAACTCTTGGGCCCAAAAGATTCTCTTGCCTCAGCCTCCCTAGTAGCTGGAAGTATAAGCACCTGCCACAGTGCTCAGCAATTTTTTTGTTTGTTTTGTTTTGTTTAGCAGGCCCAGCCTGGGTTTGATCCCCATAATCCCGGAGCATGTGGCCAGAGCTCTAACCACACAGTTATGAGCACCCAGCCAACCATAGCAATCTTAAGAAAAAAAACTGGAGGCATCACCTTACCTGACTTCAAATTATACTACAAGGTCATAGTAACCCAAACAACTGGTATAAAAGCGGAGACACTGACCAGTGGAACAGAACAGAAAACCCCAGATATCAAACAAAATTGCTACCAACAACTGATCTTTGACAAAGCAACTTGTTCCTTGATAGTGAACTTCACTACCCTTTGAGCATAAAGCACCAATAAAAGATTGAGAATAATTCCAAGAATTTTCCAAACAAATGTAACATGAAATTTCCTCATTAGTCTAGCAGACCCAACTCTCATTTAATTATTGGGTCAGCAGAACAGTTTCCCTGCAACTTGTCTGCTTCTGAATTAACAAGTGCCTTGATTCACTTCTCTAGCACAGTTATTCTAAAGCCTATATCATTAAGTTTATTTCTTGAAATATCAATAGTTAAGGATACCTGGTTTAGTTCTTTCCATCAAGCTCTGACACTGATCTTGTGAACACTTATCTTCCGTCTTGAGGCTTACAGTATGCCTTCAGGCAAGGAATAGGGAAAAACAGAAATCACTTGTTGATGATAAAACTAAATGAAGGTGGCTAACTTATTTCAGTAATCAATCAAGGAAATAAAGAGAGTAAAATCCTGTTTTATGGGTGTAATTTATAATTCCCCCTTAAGAATTTGACAAATGCTTTCTCTTGGCGTAAAAACACATTATAAATGGCAAGGACATTATCATATCTTCAGTCTTGCAAAAGTGTGCAATCTATAAAATGTATTTATATTAATAATGTTTTATTTGTACAAAAGCAACCTAAGACAGGCTGAATTTCTTCTTTTGTTTAACAACTTTTCTCTGCATCTTTTGCAGTGATATGGAGTTACTGGTGGCAACCATGGAGTTTACCAGAAAAACTCATATTTTCTGGTACTTTTCCTTTGATAAGGTATGGTAGGCTAACAAACAGGCCCACCAAAAATCTTCATGTCCTAATTCCCAGAATCTATGGATATGTAACCTTGTATAGCAAAAGAAATTTTGTAAATGTAAATAATTTGAGGATCTTAAGATGGAGGACTGTCATAGAAAAGACAGACCCAATAGAATCCTAAGGGTTCTATAAGACAGAGGAGCAGATGATGTGATGGTGGAAGCAGAGACAGGAGTTATGTGCTTTGGAGATGGTGGAAGAGCCCTCAGGCCAAGGAATACAGAGAGGCTGATACAGGCCAGGAGACAATTCTCCCCTCCAAAAGGAACCAGCACTGCCAAAAGGAACCAGCACTGCTTAACCTACTGAAACTCATTTTGGGCTTCTGACCTCCAGAACTGTGAGAGAATAAAATTTTTCCTGCTTTAAGCCAGTATATTTGTGGCCATTTTTTATGGTAGGAGTAGAAATTAATACATACATTTTATTAAAAACCCCAAATCTTTGTGATTTCCAAGGACTCCTTTAGAAAATCCTCAAAATAATTCAGGCATAAAAGAAAGCTTGAATTCTTTTTCTCTATTTTAAAATCTGATCTTGAGAAGATGAAATCAAAAGAACTATCTGAAGAGATTTGGAAATTTTTACTAAAAGAATCATGGCTGAGTACATGAATAGTTTTAGTTAGGCTACTTATTAATCAAAGTGACAATAGAATACATTAAAATAAAAGCAGAAAAAGTTATCAAGACTTTAGCTCTTTCAGTAAGGATTTATAAAAAAGAATCAAGGACATTACTAAAGCACCAAAGCAAATTATTCTAATGACCCATAGAAACTCTGCTACCTGAGAAGATTACATAATAATATTTCTTGCTCCTTGTTAAGAGCAGACCAAATACTGAAAGATCAATTTTAATGGAAAGAAGGCTAAATTCTAAAAATTTTATATTAACACAATGTTTGGCTATAAAGGATTCAAGGAATTCTTTCTTTTTCTAAACTTTTGAATTACTTTCTTAAAACTGAGCCAACTTTGCCAAATTATTAACAGACATCACATATGTTTGTGGGTTCACTTTATTGCATTTATTATAAATCAAGGCAATAAGATCATTTTCTGGCACTTTCTACAATTGTATCATATCCACTCAAGTTTTAATCTTTACTATTTTTGTTCATGTTATGGGAAAAGATATTTCATTTTGGAGATGGTAGAAGAGCCCTCCATCCTTACTTTTTTTCATGCTACACACTCCATTATACAGAGTCATAATTTTTTTTGCCATTCTTTTTCTAGCAGTCAGAATCACTCATATTAATTTTAAATTTTAACTGCAGTAACTAACTTCTGTTTAACAGAGAGAACAGGGTGGGGGAGGAATAAAGCTGTCAAAATTGAACATTTTAGTAAGTCAGCTAGGGTACCTAATATGACTCCCTATAATCGTATGCACCATTTTATCACATTCTTAAAATGTCAGCAATAAACAGTTTCATTAAAGCAAGAGTTCTCAACTTTGTCTTCAGGGAATATAAGCATACCTCACAGATACTGAAGACCAGATTTCAGTCCAATAAAGACCATTGCAAAAAAATGAGTTTCACAATAAAGCTCGTATTACAGTCACACATTTTTGGTTTCTCAGGGCAAAAATCTTATTTGCGCTATATTGTGGTTTACTAAGTGTGCATTAGGAGCATGTCTTAAAACAATGTACATACATCCATTTAAATATACTTTATTGCTTAAAATGCTAACAGTCATCTGAGCCTTCAGCAAATTGTAATCTTTTTGTTGGTAGAAGGTCTTCCCTCCATGCTGATGGCTGCTGACTGTGGGGATCATGGTCACTTAAGTTTGGGGTGCATTTTCTGTGCATTTTCTGAAAGCAAAACAGAAATGAAGTTTGCCACAGTGACTGAATTTCTCTGTAGCATGCAGTGTTCTTTGATAGCATTTTACTCACAGTAGAATGTCTTTCAAAATTGAAATCAATCCTGTCACACCCTGCTGCTGCTTTAGCAACTAAGTCCATGGAAAATTCTAAATCATTTTTTGCCACTTCAACAATGTTCATAGCATCTTCACCAGCAATAGATTCTATCTCAAGAAACCACTTTCTTTGCTCACCCATAAGAAGCAACTTCTCATCTGTTCAAATTTTATCATGTGATTACAGAAGTAGGTCACATCTTCGGGCTCCACTTCTAATTCTAGTTCTCTTGCTTTTTCTATCAGACCTGTAGTAACTTCCTCTGCTGAACTCTTTAATCCTTCAAAGTTATACATGAGGATTGGAATCAACTTCTTCCAAACTCTGTTAATGTTGATATTTTGATCTCTTCCTATGGATCTCTGGTGTTCTTAATGACCTCTAGAATGGCAAATCCTTTCCAGAAAGTTTTTAATTTGCTTTGCCCAGTTCCATTAGAAAAACCACTATTGATGGCAACTTATAGCCTTATGAAATGTATTTCTTTAATAATAAAAATTTAAACAACTTCTTTATTTATGGGCTACAGAATGGATTTTTTGTTGGAAGGCATGAAGACAATATTATTCTCCTATCACATCTCTATGTGAGCTCTTGGGTGATGAGTGCTTTGTCAATGAACAGTAATATTTTGAAAGGAAGCTGCTTCTGAGTGGTTAAGTCTCAACAGTGGGCTCAAAATATTTAGTAAACCATACTGTAAACATTTCTGGTATCATCTAGGCTTTCTTGCTCCATTTCTAGAGCACTAGAATAGATTTAGCATAATTGTTAAGGGTTCTAGGATTTTTGGAATGGTAAATTGAGCACTGGTTTCAACTTAAAGTCACCAGATGCATTAGCCCCTAGCAAGAGAGCCAGCCTATCTTATGAAGCTTGGAAGTCAGGCATTGACTTTTCTCTACCTGTGGAAGGCCCAGATAGCATCTTTTTCCAATAGAAGGCTCATTCATCTACACTGAAAATCTGTTGTTTAGTGCAACCACCTTCATTAATTATCTCAGCTAGATCTTCTGATAACTTGCTTCAGCTTCTCTGTCAGCACCTGCTGCTTTGCCTTGCACCTTAGTGTTACAAAGATATGAACCAACCTCTGCTAACTTCAAACTTCTCTTCTGCAGCTTCCTGACCTCTCTCAGCCTTCATAGAATTGAAGACAGTCAAGGATTTGCTCTGGGTTAGGCTTTGGCTTCAGGGAATGCCATGGGTGCTTTGATCTTCTGTGTAGTCCATTATAATTTTTCTCCATAAAGCAGTAAGACTTTCACTTTTTTATTATGTGGATGTTTTCTGGAATAAAACTTTTTTTTTCAGTTTTGACTGGGGCCAGGTTTGAACCTGCCACCTTGGGTATATGAGGTCAGTGCCCTACTCCTTTGAGCCACAGGCTCCATCCTGGAATAGAACTTTTGATTGCCTTCAAGAACCTTTCCTTTAGTGGGGCATTGTGGTGGGCACTTATAGTCGTAGCTACTTAGGAGGCTGAGGCAAGAGAACTTCTTAGGCCCAAGAGTTTGAGGTTGCTGTGAGCTATGACACTATGGCAGCACTTTACTGAGGGTGACATAATGAGACTCTGTATCAGAAAAAAAAAAAAAAAGAAAGAAAAAAACAAGAAACTTTCCTGTGCATTCACAGCTTGGCTACCTGTTAGGTGTAAAAGGCCTAGCATTCAGACTCTTTTGGATTTCTATATGTCTTCATTACTATGCTTAATCATTTCTAGTATTTGGTTTAAAGTGAGAGACAATCAACTCTTCCTTTCACTTTAAAACTTACCGGCCACTTTAGGATTATTAACTGGCCTAATTTCAATATTTTTCTGTCTCAGGAAATAAGGAGACCTGAGAAAAGGGAGAGAGAAGAGAATGGCCAATTACTGGAGGTGTCAGAACACACACAACATTTATCAATTAATTTTGCCATTGTATGTGCACATGGTTCACCATGTCCCAAAACAATTATACTAATAACATCAAAAATCACTAATCACAGATTGCTGTAATAGATACAAGAATGAAAGCATTTGAAATACTGGGAGAATTACCAAATGTAATACAGAGACCCAGAATGACAGCATGCTATTGAAAAAAAGTGGTTCCTGTGGACTTGCTTGACACAGGGCTGCCACAAACTTTAAGTTTGTAAAAAACTCAGTGTCTGAGAAGTGCAGTAAAGCAAAGTGCAATAAGATGAGGTGTGCCAGTATCAGTGAGTGTTTGGAGACACATCGATGGTCAGGTCTGGTAGGAGGAGGGGCAGTGAGATTAGTATCTGGGGAGTGGGGGGCAGTGATGCTACCACACATTCTGCAATGTATAGGACCTCCCCCTCAACAAAGAGTTTACCTGCTCTAAAATGTCACTGGTAGTTTTGCTGAGAAACTGTGCTTAACATGATCTCAAGGCATATCCATGGTGCCACATATTATAATACGCGGCAACGATATATACATCTATATATATCTATATATATATAATATATGTGTGTGTACGTATATACACCCTGTATATACACCGAATACACATGCTTACTCACCAATGTTTTGATATTCTCTTAGTAGAAATGTCCAAATATTCAAAGATTTACTATTTAACTCAATTTAATAATAGTCTATGTTCCTTTATTAACTAAGAATATTGAAAATTATGTGAAAATTGATGCACTATAGAATACCATCACTGTTGGCATAAAATTATCTGCAGTATAATGTCATTTAATTGAATACATAATTTTATATTTTTCATAATCTAAAACCTAATGTGAAAGTATATTGGCTTGTCTGATCAGTTATATAGTAAAGGGTTTGGGGGAAATTTTGATTAAATAGTTTATTCATGAGAAAGCAATTAGAGATTTATTGTGACGCGTTTTCTTGTATTATGGTCTACAAAGATAAAGTCGGAGAGCAGACAAATAGCCATTTCCAAACCAAAGTGAGCAAACAAAACTAATATGTGCAAGGATTTGCTTTGACTGTATTCTCATAGAAAAATATTTCTGAGGTAGCAGTTCTTTAATCGTGTTTGTTGGGGATGAGAGTAATAACATATTTTAAGTATTAGAATTTTATTTTATAGGAATTCTGAGAATATTAAATTTACGTAAGGGATTATTATTTTATATAAAACAATCAGAACAGAGCTCCTTTGTGAGGCTTTATAATCTATTTATTAATACATTCTCAGGCAAAGTTAAATATTTTAACAAAAGAAAAAGGGCTTTCTCTCATACCTGGACAAATCTCTTGCTATTTAAGCTCTACAGCATCAACCACAGGTAACAGTAAACCCATAATTTCAACAACTGACAAGCTCAGGTCTCAAACTGCTGTTCCTCTTTCTAGTCAACACATTTTAAAATTAATCTGAGCTCACCAATAATCTGAAAAACCAAAATATTAACAAACCAAATTCTCAACTTCTTATGAGATCTGGATCATCTATGTGGGCCTCTTGGTGGAGTAACCCCCAAACCATTAAACTATCTTCAAAATGTTAACATACGATTCTCAAACACATACGGAATGATCACACATTAAGGATTTATTTAATTCATTGATGAGATAACTTAGCAGGGTGATAAGCTGGTTCAAAACACATCTGAAATATTGAGTATTTCAAGGCAATGAAGAAAGAATATTGGAAAAAGATTACAAGGTTAGATTCAAAACTAGTTTATGCTTGACAGTGAAATAAAAGTATAATCCTTAGGGTTACTTTTTTTCTTATGCACAGAATTCATTTAATCACTGTCAGACAAAAATCTCCAAGTTACACCACAGACCTTGGGCCCCAATCTGTAGTACATAACATGACAAAAAAAAAAAAAAGCTTAATTTTCCTGCAAATAATCCCTATAATAATCATTGTGTATCAAACAATTGTTCAATATGACATTGGGTCAGGATAAGTAATCATTATTTTATAGTGGTCCCCCCTTATCCATGGGAGATTCTAAGATTCACCCCTCCCAGGGGATGTCTGAAGCTAGGGCTAATAAATAGAACCCTATATGTATTATCCTATACTTACATACCATGGTAAAGTGTAATTTCTAAGTCAGGCACAGTAGGAGATTAACACTAACTCCTAATAAAATAGAACGATTATAACAATATGCCAGATCACTATTCTTGTGGCTTTGCAGCCATTATTAAGTACAATAATAGTTACTTGAATTCAAGCTCTGACCACAATCCATCTGATAACTAAGAGGGCGCCTAAGTGACTCAGGGCAGGTAGCAACCCTGGGGGAAAAAAAATGATTCAAGTCCTGGGCAGGATGGTGGCAGATTTCATCACTCTCCTCAGAACGTTGAAACTTACGAATACTTTATTATTTGAAATTTTTATTTAATATTTTTGAGTGTAACTGCAGGTATCTGGAACTGAAGAAGGTGAAGACATAGATAAATGAGGACTATTGTACCTAATTTTCAAGTCTTTGTTAAATTTCTTAATGAAAGATGCTCTTGTAGTTGGCCCCAGGCAACTAGTGAGGACTTGTAGATCTGGAGAGGGAGAGGTCTTTCATGCACTCAGGAAAATGTTTTGATTTTTATTAAGTCCCAGGCACAGCATTAGATCCTGGAGGTATAGCCATGAACTAAACACACAACAATCTCTGATGGCCCTTACACTCTAGCAAGGGAGGTGGACGGATGAGTCAGGTGTGTTTCTATATTAGGTGGAGACAAGGGCTATGGAAGATGTGCCATCATATGTAAAATGATGGGAAGTGCTAAAGAGAAGAATCGAGCCAGGAAGAGAGTCAGCATCTTTTGGGGAAATTGACCCAGAAAGTACTCTTGGAAGTGACAATAAAGATCTGAAGGAGGTGAGGAGGGAGGGCACCAAAGTGGGACATGACAGGAAAGAGTTAGTGTTGTCTGCCAGACCCCTCCTAAGCTCTAGATTCAGTGGTTCTCAACCTTCCTGATGCCGCAACCCTTTAATACAGTTCCTCATGTTGTGGTGACCCCCAACCATAAAATTATTTTCATACACCTATGTGTTTCTATGGGGTGTATGTGATGGTTTTAGGCAACCCCTGTGAAAGGAGGTTGAGAACCATAGGTTGAGAACTGCTGCTCTAGAATCTTGGGAGACAAGGATGCCGAGAGAGAAATCCCTGACAGCCCGGGGTGGGCTTGATGCCACGTAAGACAAAACTCTGGACTGGTTACTGTCATTGACTATGGTTCTAAACAGGTCTGGGAAGGTTTGAATTTGACTGTGGCTTGTAGGAGATTTGGGGTTCACATTAATTACATGTTATTTTGACTCATAGATTATATTAATTTTAAGTAATAAAAATACTTAAATGACAAAATAACTATGTCTCTTAAGAATTTTCTTTTACTTTTTTAATGCAGTTTTCATTTTTTTTTATTTTTAACTAACAGATAATTGTGTATATTTATGGGGAATGATGCAGTGTTTTCACACTCGTGTACATTGTGGAATTTTCACAAAGATCTCCCTCTTTCCTGTTGCTGCTCTCCTAACCAGCCTCTTGTAGCATCCACTCTCCTGTCTACTTCTATGAGTCTGACTTTTTTACATTCCACATACAGGTGAGATTTCTTTTGAGGGGTTTTAAAGTGATGCAATGGCATGGTTGCCATCCCACCCCCCTCCTTAAGCTATTTTGGGAAAAAATAGTGACTAAAAATACGCACTTGAAACTACACCATGTATGCCTCACTTAGTCTTTTGCCTTCCTTTATAAGCCTAGCTACAAGTAAACTGCACCTGTCATTAATTTGGGTCATTTAAAAACCCCGTCTTTTTTCATAATTTCATTCATTTCTACACAAGTACCACTTATAATATCGTATATGTCATGTAGAGAAGAGTGGAAATATTAATTGCCAGCGCTTCAGCCCAATTTGTACGTCTCTGAAAAACGTCACTGACAGGCAGAATGTACTTCTTTTGATGATGGTGAGTCAGCAGAACAGAGAGGACTTAAAAAGAAGCAACTCAAGTACATGAGAGAATATCCTTGGGCGTAACTGGCAAAGTTGGTAGGGGAGTGCACCAATTAGCTTGATAACATGAGGAGGATGTCTCCGAAGAATATATTATCTTAGAAATATTAATGGGACAAAGTAGTCTTAAAACAGACCCTTTACATCTCTCAGTACGATTTTTCAGAAGCACCAGGTCGTAGCTTCTGCAGTGTCATGGCTCTGAGTCAGCAATGCAAGGAGAGTTTCAATTTCAATTAAAATTCCTGCTTGACCTTACCCTCTTCTCTCGTGCCTCTTCTTTTCCAAATCAAATGGACTTAACGTTACTTGTGTACCTAAAGTAAGATTATGAACTCCTTGTGGGCACCTGTGTAGCACCTGGTGTCTCACAGGTGCTCAGGCAAAGTTCACTGAACTGAATAGCAAAGGGTGGCAGAAGGCACCAGAGATGTCACTTTGGCATAAGGATTATTTTGAGCTAAAGGCAACTGAGAAGAAGTGGATGCAAGAAAACCTCCTGCCTTCCCCCAGTTTTCCTAAAACTGGGATATGAATCTTTTCCCCATTCAATGTGTCTAACAAGGGTACAAGTGAACTTTTCTAGAACTAGAATATAAATGTTTTGACACAATGACTAAGCAAATGACATGAAATCTATGTTAACCAGCTTGATGAAAGTATTTCAAATTGTATATGAAAACACTACACTGTACCCCATGTTTGCATTAATGTATACAGCTATCATTTAATAAAAAAATAAAAAAATAAAAAAAATTAAAAAAAAAACAACCCCCCCCCAGGATATGAATTTGTACAGGTGCCCCCTCCGTCTTTCAACCCAAGAGGACAGAAGTTATCATCAGAGACAACCCTAGATGCTTATTAGCTTATCAGATGTGACAGCACCAGAGGAATCTCCACAACAAACTAGCCCTTATCTTCCGTTAGTTCCCCTCATGTATTTTCTTTCCCATAATTTGCTGCTCTAGATAGATACTCAGTTCTTTTCCTTTGCTTTGTTATCTCTCTAAAATGCACTGTTCTTTTGCTGAGATGCCATATATGCCCAAGTTCTAGACATGGGTTTATGTAACACCTTAACTCAGTGATGAGTGACTCAAAGGGATTCAAGATTCTCAGGTTAAACTTCTGTTTGTTTTTTTCTTGCTATATCTTTTGTCTACCTAATTTGCAGGGCCCCAGATGGGGAACTGACGGTGAGTAGAGGGAAGCAAACTTCTTTTTTCCCTCTAGATAGAAACAGCATTGCCACGAATCTCCCACCACTTACTGAGACCGATAATGCGAGTAACTGCTACTGAGAGCCGCAGCTTTGGTGCCACGCGCTGTGAAAGGGGAACGTGTTCTCCACTTCTCCTCTCAGGACTTCATGAGTGAATCTGACAGGTGAACCTCTGCCTAGAAGGTTAAGTAGTTTGTCCGAAGTTATGCAGATTTTATAAGTCCTAAGCTTGGAGTTTGAATTCTCCTATCACAGTAGTTACTCCGCTTCCAGAGAATCTTGTAGTTTTTCATGCCAACCAAGACAAGGAAAAGGAAAAACTATTTTAAAAGTTCTTGCATATTATAGTCTAAGGTGAAAGCACCAAACAAGGTCACACATGGAAAGAACTTTTAACATAATTTGAAAAATGAGGACTTTTTACTTTTATAGCTGTGTCCCACTTAGAGTCACTTTTCATCTAAAAAAAAAAAAGAAGCAATTTCATGAAGTGCTAATTTTAATCAGCTTGCATCTGCACAAGGACCTCCAGCCCTCCTCTTGCTTTTTTTTACTACATAATTCTCCCCTTTCCAGGCCAGACAGCAAAAAGATTTATTATAACTAGACTTATTCCACAAACCAGTAAAAACATTAAGCTGTTTCCTCCAATTTCAAGTATCGTCCTCTTTTTTGATTATTATTTATACAGAAAGGCCTCACTTAGCATAGCAATACATGTTAAATGAAATTAAAAATTAGAGTAAATTTCAGGCTCTTTCTGGCAGTGAGAAGAGTTTGCTTATTCTGTTGATTTTCTCCCAATATGGTTATAGATTTCAGCATTTGAAGTAAAGAGATAAAATATTTTCTTCAGTAGTTTCTCTTTTTAATCCCAATATGTTATAGTGGCTACTGGAATGGTTTTCGCAATTTAATACAAATGTTATAGTTGGATGCAATTTTTTCTGTTAAAGTAGAATGACTTTTCCTGCCCTAAAACTGTTTTACCAAGGCTCAATAGTGAATCTTTTAAATTTTTTTCTCCTCAGAAATAACTTTAAAATGCACTTTCCCCCCCTCCATGGTCCAGTATGTTTTCAGTAGATGTAAACCCAATAGCTTATCTCTGCCTCTAAGAGGCCCCGACATTCCAGTACATGCTTAGAAGCCGAGCTGTCACCTGCCCCTTTGTGTCACAAGATGATACCAGCTCAGCAGAGATGAATTTTGGAAATCCTTTCACATGGTATCTAGTGAATGGTGTCCTAGTAATAAGAATGGCTGGGCACAATTTTTCTCCTTTAAAACATACACCCTCTTTTCTTCCTTTTCAGGCTCCAGGGGACTTGATGAGATTGCTGGATGTTCTGTTTTTCTTTCCTATTTTTTTTTCGGCATATGTTTTTGATACCATTTCCTTGTTAACCTGAGCAGATTCAGATTTCACCATTTCTCTAGCTATGGAATTTCAGTAGACTCAACATAAACTACATCTCAGAAATATCTGCCTTTGAAAATCATCTTGATTCTTCCCATGAGTCATGGAGTGAAGGTCACTTCCAAAGCTGGTCCTTCTTCCAGGTTCCTCAGAGTGTTTCTGAGCCTCATCCTCCCTCTTTCCGCTTTAATGGACACAGATTCATGGAAGCATGGAAGGGCAGAATGCCTGTCTCTCTCCCCACCACCCCATACCCGTCAGTATTGACAGGTGGGATCCAGCTCTAGAAGTAGCTTCTAGGTCCCTCCCGTCATGGTGGTGAGCTTGGTTGAGGGCAAACATCTCCGGGGAATGGAAGAGGTTTGGATTTGCAGGGTCTGTATTCTTCAGTGAAAGACCCTACTGTGCTCAGGGCCACACATTTTCTTCTTGTCTAATTGTGTGTCTTCAACACTTTCAGTAGGATAATCGATTGGAATGTTCATAAATGACCAAGGCTGTTCATTTTCAAAGTACTTAGCTTCTATTGCAGGTGTAAGATAATCAATCAGATAATTGTTGGTGGACAGCCATATATACCCCAAAATGATTTAGTCTGGTTTGTCTTTATACTCAAGGTCTAGTCCTTTAGATATAAACCTCTTCAGAAAATTTTAGACACCAACATGATTCTTCACTAAAGCTCCAGATAAATGATGTCCTGCCCATGTTCACAAAGGTGAGAAGAAAAATAGACTAGAAGGTGATGATCTGGTCAATTTAACCAAATCTGGATGAATTGTTTTTAAACTTTTCTTTGTATTAGAACTTTGAAAGGTAAATTTAACTCTCTCTCTCCCAAATGTGGATTCTTACTACCTTTATGATCTTAATTCAAGCTTTTCATTACTCAAATGTCAATACATGGTATGTCTCTTTTTCTTTTTTTTTCTTTTTAATAAAAATCAAAAGCCATTTCAGATGAATTTTACAACTGTATATGAAATTTCAACAATAATTTGGTTAATTTGTTTACCAACGCCATTGGAAGCAGTTAATTGTGAATATGCTGGGAGATGAGCCATTTCCAATTCAAATGGGTAATCATAGATAGTGGAGAATGGTCTTTGCCAAGCTGCAATAGGATGATAATGGCCATCACAAGCCTCATTAGGCATTTACAGTTTTATTTAAATAAGACAATAAGCATATGTTTTCTGGACATAAATATTTATGCAGAATAAGTGTATCATTTGACCTTTAAATTACGTTAGTCATAACTGCCATTTATTGTGGGTTTTATATTTACTGATAGTAGTATCAGTTTTAGGTCCTCTTATTCCCATTTTGTAGATGAGAAAATCAAGGTACCAATCTTTCATCTTGTCTCTGTCTTGTTTATGAAGAATTAAGTTCACGATTTGGGACTTAATGTTATCACCTACCACATACTACCTCCTATTGCGGAGAAAGATTTGCTTTAATTTTTTGGAATTGGTGAAATCAGCTATTGGAATCTCTGGAGTTGAAGGATTCTGTGCCATACTTATTACCTTGAAAGAAATAAAAGTGCTTTAAATACCTAACTTTTCATAATTAAAAATTATAATATTTTATCCTATTTTGGTAGTTTTAGCACATGTGAAATGATAAATCTTTCACTGTAAAATGTACTGTAACCGTAAATATGGGTGAAAATATATTTGTTTACTTCATTGAGTTTTACATATTTTTTAAATAAGGAATATAATCTTTTATTATGTATACATCTTATTATGTGATAGGAGCAATATAAACAAGTAGTCATAAAATTTTTTATCAACAGGTAAAAAGAATTTTCACTATTTCTAGCTCATTCTAGTCATGATGCTTGGTAATTAATACCAGTAATTTAATACTGAAGGTGACGATAACTCAAAATTATTGCTCTATAAACAATAAATGTTAAGAGATTAAAAAACTATTATGAATCTGTATTAATCACTAATACACTTACATTCATAATTGCATACAAAAGTAGTAATTCCATTTTTAAATATTAATAGTTTACTCTGCATATGTAAAAAATTCACTTTATTCCTTTTAGACTTTTAAGATCAGAAGTTATTTTGTAATGACAAATTAGGAAAACTGTCCACTCTTTTTGAGTACTAAAATAAATAATACTGAATTAGATGTATTTTTAGATATCTTCTGCCAATTTTGCTGAAAGTCTAGCTTAATTTTTCTGTTTATAACCAAAATTTAAACATCTTTAAAATAACCTAATGAAAAGAAATATCAACAGTTGGAGTTTTAGGTGATGGCTGTTCCGTAGTGCAACAAAACTAAATTTCAACTGCATATTATCAATCTCTACTAAAAATAGAATAACTAGCTGGGCATTGTGGTGGGCACATGTAGTCCCAGCTACTCAGGACACTTGACTCCAAGAGTTTAAGGTTGCTGTGAGTTATGATGATGTCCTGGCACTCTTCCCAGGATGACACAGTGAGAATCTCAGCTATGCAACAAATTGACCCCAAGGCTTCTCTGAGAAAACTGTAAGTTGTCAAGTTTTCAAGATCTTCATGACTACTTTTTTTTGAGGTATAGTATTTCACTGCCACATACAGGTGCATCAGTAGCCTTGATACCCTCACCATTATCTTGTACCTCAATTTTATCAAATCCATAGTTTTTGAGTTTAACATCTATGCTTGTGGCACCAGCATCCAAAGAGTTTTCAATGAGCTCTTTTACGACACTGACCACTGAAGTGATAATCTGAGAACTTGAAAGGAGGTGGACTGTTGCTCCAAGCGACTGTTTCATTCTAGCTGTTAGCAGAGTAGAAGTCGCAGCACAGAATATCTGAGAATGTCAGGATAGCCAGTCTTCAGTTTTTAATGAGAAAGAAACGGAACTCTTCTGAAAGACTGCTGATGACCAGGAAAGTCAGTTAAAAACAACAGGCGTCCCTTCCTGCTCATGCGAGACAGGCAATTCCCATCCACTAGTGGCAAGCACCCAGCAGCCCACCCAGAGCCCAGGCCTGGCCTCACGGGCCAGAGTTTTACATATTTTTGATGAAAGATCATTTTAGAAAAAATTTGACTGTAAACTTAAAAGATTGTTTTATTCATTTTATTGAAATTTTACTTTTTAAAACCATAATGCATGAAAAATTATAAATTAAAAAAAAACATACAAAGCCTCTAAAAGACTGCTTCCTACCACATCTTATGCTATCCAGTTCCCAATACTATCAACTACACTGTGTCTCCTCCCACTAAATTTTATGCACACACAAGTACCCATCTGCATCTTTTTAAAAAACACATAATATTAGTGCGTTGTACAAACTGCTCCTCATTTTGATTTTTTTTTTGTTATTTATTTATTTATTTATTTGGCTTAAAAATAGACCTGGTAGATTTCTCCACATCTGTTCATAAGTTGTTTTTCACTTTTTAAAAGTAACTGCAAATATTCTGTTGCATGTGTAAACCATAATTTATCTAATGTGTCAGAATTAACTATCTTCTCAGATAAGTAAACAAGAGACTTTTATTTTGTTTTCTCTCTCTCTTCCTTTTTATTCACGTATTGGGGTTTGATCTTAACCTAACACTCACATCACGTCTCTGTCTCACCAGGCCTGGGAAGACGCAGTGTGTATGACATGGACTTACTTTTCCACTTTACACAACATCAAATCTGCTTGTCAATGTACTTTGACAAAAAGCAGAGAATTTGGAATCTGCTGAAAACCAAGTTGTAGTTCGCCGATCCTGATATTTGGAACCATCATGTCATGGAAGTCATTTTTATTGTCAGTCCTGTCCAGGAGGAATTTAGTATTTTCATACTAAAATTGTTTCATCAACAATCTCTTTCTTGATGAATGGTCTGGTTTTTTTTGTTTTTTTCTGCGGCACATTGGTAGAATAAGAGTTTTTTTTTTGGCCACACATTAAATGCACAAACACTAACAAAAGCTAATTAGCAAAAAAAAAAAAAAAAAAAAAAAAAAAAAAAAAAAAAAAAAACCACCCATGGATACTTTTTGTGATATCTGACTTCAAAGATGAGCAAAAAAGTCCTCACACAATTATCATGTGACCCTTAAGCTGCAGGTTGAACAGACAATCTATACAATTTTTAATAAAATTGCTAATTATTAAGTCTGCTGATTAGCTTTGTCAGAGTCAGCATGTAGACACCAGTATGTAAATATCTTGCTTTATCAAAAGGCACTGAAATTTATTTTTTAATTTTACAAAAATACAGTGAGTTTCTGCACCATACCAGTGGTAGTTGAGGTGTGGAGACACAGGGATAAATAGGGCATGGTTTTTGCCTTTCAAGGCTTAGACTAAGTTTTTAGTAACAGATATAAAAAGAAGTAACTTTTGCTTTTTCTAAGGTGAAGTCTTGATTTTGTCTTGTGGAAATTAACATTTATTGAAAACATGTGTTTAACTTACTGTCTAACAAAGGTAATTGGGGTCTGGTTGGGTTATCTGAACTTCAACTACCCCAACTGATTATAACCGCTAGATCAGACAAAGCATGTGGAAATTACCTTGAGGCAATGGTAGTTTCCAAGTGCATCAGAGGTCACAGAGCAGAAAGACTCACAGACCAAATTAAAATACTTGAATCACATGGATTATTGAATTAATTTAAAACACACACGGAGAAGCAAGGGTAAGGAGACTGGGTGAGTGAACATTCTTAGAGGAAGGTTCAAGTAGACCAAAGGAACACAATGCCAGACTCCTGGGTATCACAGTGCTCATATATTTTTTCTCTCTCTCATCTTCCTTGATGATGGTGTGGAAATGAGAAGATAAAAGATATTCGGTTTTTTTGCTAATCATGTAGTTATGAGGACCAGAGTTAAGGTTTGAGCTATAGGTACACAAATTGAGTCCTGAGCTAGTGTGATACTTGGCTTGTTCTGCCTGATGACACATGGTCCAGAAAGAAACCATAATGGGTGTTATCAACAGTAGCTAAATTTAGGGGTGATATAGTTATCATCCTAGAGGTGGCATGATTCGGTTTTTCCACCCATTTCTTTCTCTAAACAGTACTTTTTTTGCTCCATCATATTTTTAGCTTAATGATCAATGATTAGCTGCCTTACAGGTTAGCAATTTATGGCCATATTTAACCTATGTCTCACAAATTACTTGCTTATTTATTATCTATAGTGTGAACTAAAGTTCTTTTAACAGGAATTTGGAGGAAAGAAACTTTATTCCAACGAACATTTTGCAAGCTGAGAAGACCCAGTTTTCAGTGTAAAAGGAAGGTGCAGGCATTCCCAAGAAGAAAGACCAGCTTCTTTATAGCAAAAGTTCCTCCCAGTTTCCTAGTCAGGTCTCTGTGGAAATGAAGAACCAGTTCTGATTGGTGGGTACCATTGGGTTCTGATTGGCTGGGACAGGCAAGCTCTGATTGGTTGGTTTCTAAGCCTAAACCAGATGCGTCTGCCACATGTGTCTTTCAGATGGTGAGTGGAGGAAGGGGTGTTTCCTGGCTGCAGTTTATCTTGTCACCCACCACAGAAGCTGGTTTGGTTTGATTGTAGAAAGGGCTGGAAAACATTTTTCTGAGAACACAGAGTATGTGACTGCTCCCTCACCCAGTCGTGGCCACCAGGCTCTGTTTTAACCGTGAGAGCATCAGTTAGCCAGGGGAAGTCCATTTTGTCTGTTGGCCTGGGGCATACTTTTACAATACTTCACACATTCTCCAAGTTTTGCCTACTTTTTATAACTATTACTAAATATGGGTAACAATTCTTGTTCAGTCCGTCTTGTTTCTTTTCAAATTGAACTGAATATTCTTAAACAATACAAAAAATGTATGTTATAAGACCGTGTTCTTGAATTCCAGTCCCATGTTCCAAGTACTACTGTGCCACTTTCAGTATTTCCACACTGAACTCGTTGACTTAAATTCTAAAAGCTTTTTTGGTATTTGTCTATAATGGCATAAATTTCCACCCCCCGAATCTTAAAATTCTTTTTGCTTCTTCCTTCTTTTTGTAAGAATCACCAAAGCCTATTGCTTTCACCTTGAAAACAGCTCTTCAGCCTTTTCACTTCTCCCTTTTCTGCTGCCACAGATTTAGTCTCAGGCTTTCTAATTTCTCTATGGGACTATTACAATAACATATTAATTGGTGTACCTATTCTTGGATTTTTCTACTCTTTCCAGTTATTTTTCTGCAATACAGGTTCCTCACTCCCTGTCCACAGTCTGCTATTCCAATACCTTACTGGAGATTACTTGCTATTTCTCCTAAAAATCATGCATATTTATGTATGTGAGCACTGACATGTGTTCTTTTCTAAAAAAATTTTTTTTGAAATAATTATAGATTCGTAGGAAGTTGTACAAGTCCCTGTGCACCCTTCATCCAGCTTCCCCTAGGTACATGTTCTTTTTATGTTTTGCGTAACCACTCCCTTAATGTTCTGGTGTGTTCATAATCATCCTATAAGGTCCAGCTTCATTGCCATAAAATTTTCCAGACTTCTCCATGCCAGTGCTGAATTAATCATTTCCTACATAGCTGCCTTAAAGACAAGGTCTGTGTTTTATTTTTATTTGAACCTCTAGGACCTAACTCAAAGCATGGCATACATTAAGTGCTCATAGGAAAATGGTGAATTTAGTATAAATTATACTTCATTTCTAGAAAATGAAATGTAAAAATCCAATTGTATAAAAGAGATGCATTCAGTGGGTGATGTTTTAACCAGGGATGTTATTATAGATTCCTTTCAATGTGCTTTTTCTTAGAGGAATTTAAAATCCAATTCAACTTTCAAAAAATATTCACTACCATGTTCACGAGCTCACCCACTGAATAATATGAAATAAATATGAAAAGTCCCCATTTGAAATATGGAACAAGTTTTTTACTCTGTGCTTATTGTTCCAAATATTTAGTAATAATAATACCACTCCTGAGATTGGGGATTCTGTCCTGGTACTCTCTTGACTCATCTAGTAGAAAAGTTACATATCTGAAAGCACACAGGCCCCTCCAGGCTCTGAGTATGAACTAGAGAGTTACATGAACAAATTGGCTGGACCTCAGTCCCATCTCAATGTCTCCTAAGTTTTGTATTATGTGTGCTCTTGGTCAAGATCTCTGATCTCCCACCTGGTCACACTAGCCATCAACCCACCTGAAGGAGGCACCTGGCCACAGTCCAGGAGCTGGCACCCATTGTGAGAACTTGGCAGCTTTCAGACCGTGGCCATGAGCACTTTCTTCCTGGTGCCTATTCTTACCCCATTGTTTGCCACTGCTGCATAGAGGTTGTTACCAAAATAGTGATTCCCACTGACCACGTATTTCAAAAGGGTTTTTATTAAATATTAACAGCCTTTTAAAAAGTAAAAAGCATCATGTTGACTTGTAGATGTTAAAACTGTGATGGTAGGGCAGTGAAGAAGCAGCTGAAGGCAAGACCATGAAGCCATTGCATTGAGGGAATAGGCAAACAGGTGTCTTTGAAATGCATTCTCACTTCTTCAGCTACCATTGAATATACCACCAGCACCACCATGCCATCCCGCCTTGGGTTTATACACCACATCTGAGCACCTTGTCTTAGCTCTGGACTCTGTGGAGCTACCCTTTTCCTTAGACTCTCAAGCCAGTTTCATAAGTTTCCTTGTCAACATGCCCTATTACATTCTTTTTTGTGTGGAAGATTCAACCTAGTCAAATCTGGTTGGGAGTGTCTGCTATCCTGTCCTTTTTCTCTCTGCCTTTTTGTTTGTTTGTTTGTTTGTTTTTGGACTTTTTAAAGTTTTCCCCGCTCCCCTCACAAGCCCCTGTATAAACTCTTCTTACTTCCATTAATTCAAATTTTAATAGCTCCTATGCACATCACTTCTGTAATTCGAAGGCATAGCTGGGAGATCCTGCAGCTGGTTGTTTGGTGAAGTTGGAGGGAGGCAGGGCTGTTATTCCTACTATCATAATTCCTGTTAATGAACAATACTATATTATGAATACTTAACACAGATTCCTTTTGCCTTTGGTCCCTCATTAAGTTAAGAAACAAGGAAGGTTTCTCTTTTTGGCTAATTTTGGCTATAGTGATGGGAAGTGAAGTATTCCTTCACCTGTGAGTTATAAACAGAGAAGAATCAGACTCTGTGTCCTCCTGGTGATCTTACTAGCCACTGGTGCTCAGAAATGATTGCAGGGACATTTCTATTCCTGGGCACTGAAGTTGCTTTTCTTCCTGGTACCTTGGAAGTGAAAACAAGGACTTTTTGTTGGTGTAGGAACAATGGTAAGAATCGGTGGCCTGAGTGACACAGCACTTTGATTCTTGGCAACACTCGATGTTGAAGGAGCAGTGGGAAATGACTTTCAAGTGGGTTTTAGGAGGAAAGCCGAAGGATTTCCTTTCTGTGGGGTCAAATATCTCTACCCTGAGTAAGTCATTCAGTACAATAGGGCTGAAGAGAGATGAGTGTTGTGAGTCAGCACATACTGTTCTGTTCTGTAGAAGAACTTGTAAGAACGGTGATTGGTTGAGTGAAATAGTTCATTGTGGTAAAATTAGATGGCATGAGTTAGCCTGTTAGAACTATTTCAATAAAAAAAAAGTATTCTGGAATATGATGTTTTAGAATTCATAGACTAATTCACCACAAAGAAGTGACAATAATGAATTTGCTAACTACTTCAATTTGGCCATTTATACAACATAGAGTAGAAACTCCCTAGTTGACCACCTCCCTATACTGACCACCTTCTTCAGTTGACCTGATTTTCATGGACTGGACATGTACCACATGTATGTATCAGTAAAAGGCCTAGGTTTTCATGGTGATCACCTCCATATGTTGACCAGTTTGCTACAGTCCCTTACATGTTCAACTTACAGAGGTTCTACCATATATATGTATCACAACATATATATGGTTGTGATATACATCAAAATGTACACCATAGACAGTTGCAGTGTGTCAACTGAAACAAACTCATAGGCTTAAGATTACCTTAATTGTCTATAGAGAAGAATTTTAGAAAGTAAAAAGGGTTTTTTCTATAGGTGCATTTTTCTCATATGATCCTATATGTACTTAGGGCTGTAGACTGATTATAAAAGTACAGCACTAAAAGAGTTTTCATCTAAAGAAGTAATACAAATAATTTAAGGTATGAATTTTTTGTTCTTCAGAGATGTTATTCTTGGTTAAATGTCATCCCAAGTGTAGTTATTGTATCTTACGCAGCGTCATTCTCTCATCAACTTGACTATATCTGGCCATCTAGTAACCTCTCTGTTTAGAAGTAACACCACATCTTGTTCTACACACAAAAAAATCTCTCTTCAGGATCAATAAAAGTAAAATGAGAAAACCCAGGAGAAACATTTTAGTTCTGTATTCCTAATTAGATTCTTAAAGCTATAATCTGTATTTTGAGATTAGATACAATTATTTTTTAGTTTCATTAAAATATCTTATCTCAAAATTTACATTACTGTATTGCCAGTGTAGTGGTGGAAGGCTTCTCTGCACCCCAAAGCTGATAATTGTCTCCTTGGAAGAAAATACTCTGAGATACTCTAGACCACTATTGTCCAATAGAAACACAAAACGAGCCTCCTAAATATTTAAAAACTTTTAGTAGTAAAAAGCTAAACGAGGACATGTTGATTTTAATAGGATATTTTAGTTAATCCAGTGTATCTAAGACATTCGCATTTTTACATGCAATGAAAATGTAAAACATTGAGACATTTTACATTCTTTTTTATTGCACTAGGTTTTCACTATATTAGAGTAATTTCTACTACATATTAGTTGGAACTAGCCACACGTCAGGTGGTCAGCAGCGCTGGAAATCACACGAGTCACATGGGACTAGAGGTTGCTGTTCTAAATAACACACACTGTTCTAAAAGTTAACAAGTACAATAAAATTAGCATGTGCTCTAAACATATACATAACTATATATAATTTTTAAACATTTCATGTTTCTAACAATATTTGGTTTTCCGAACATAAATAGTTTGTTTTTTATTAGATTATGGAATCTCATAGGTGCTAAGACAAGCATATTAGAGATGATGGGTATCTAAACTGAGTTTGGTTTAAAAATCACCTAACAGCACAGGCACAACTTCTTTTTCGTTTGTAGACTTATGCAGATGTATCAATTGTGTTTCTATCTTAATTTTAATGAATGGCTATTTTTTTTCTGATTCTTCATCACTTCTTAATGGACTGAACCTTCACATAATTTTTCTTGTTAAAAATATATTGAATAAATGAATTCAAGAGCTCAGCAATTTCAAGACCACCATTAGGGTCTTTTCACTGTTAGTGCTCACTGTTGTGATAGGTGTGTGGTTTTAAATTTACGTTTAAACATACAGTCATTGGCTTTTCCCTTGATTATTGACTGCTACTGAACTAAATACAATGTGTTCTTAATTAATATCTCACTGTTTCCTTCCATTTAAAATTCTTTTCAAGGTAAATTCACCTTTCAAGAGTCAGACTGGCTCCTATTTTAAAACTTATGCTAAAATAGACCTGTAACATTCTTGGACTTAACATAGTCTTGTTTTTTTAACTAAACTAGTTAAACAATTAAGTAAAGACTCAGGCCATTAAAAAGTGATGAAGTGGCTCGGCGCCTATAGCTCAACGGGCTAAGGCACCAGCCACGTACACCTAAGGTGGCAGGTTCGAATCCCCAGCCCGGACCCACCAAAACAACAATGACAGCTGCAACCAAAAAATAGCCAGGCGTTGTGGCAGGCGCCTGTGGTCCCAGCTACTTGGGAGGCGGAGGCAGGAGACTCGCTTGAGCCCAGGAGTTGGAGGTTGCTGTGAGCTGTAATGCCACGGCACTCTACCCAGGGGGACAGCTTGAGGCTCTGTCTCAAAAAAAAAAAAAAAAAAAAAAAGTGATGAAGACTTAGAGAAAATAACTTTGATCAAAATTAAGAAAAGACAAGGAACAGTAAATATATCTGCACAAGTCTACAAATGAACGAGAAGTTGTGCCTATACTATTTTAGCTAAAGAAAATAGTGTTCTTTAATAGTTACAGGAAGTCACTGTTCTAAGTGACATATGAGGTCAGAGAGTGAACTTGGATTTCAGGGGTTATGAGACCAGAATGTGGAAATCAGGCACTAATTTGTGAGGCTCTGAGTCGACAGCCAGGACATGGTGCCTCATTCTGCTAGTTTTCTCCACTCACCTTGTAGTGTACTAATTCTTGTGAAGAGATAAAATTTTTTTCATGAAAAATGGCCCTAAGGTTAAGTGACACCCAAGTGCAATTACTAGGGAGAGAAGTGACTAGCCATTAGAAAAGTTTAAATAGTTCTTACAGAAAATAGTGCGTTTAGAGAAAACAAAATTAAGATGTTGAATGTGCCCAATACACAGATGTGAACGCACTGCTATATGGAATAAGGGAAAGTCAGACCTAGTATCAATTCAGTTTGTCACTTAGAGTACCCATGGGTGCAAAGGCTGCCACCCTTTAAGGTGGGAGCTAGCGACTTTCCTGTAAATGGCTGAGAGTAAATATTTGAGGTTTTGTGGGCCATATAGTCTCTATCAGGTCTACTCAACTCTGCCACTGCAACTTGAAAAACAGTCATGGAATATCTACACAGTACAAATGATTGTCTCCTGAATCACATAGCATTTCCCACAAGGAGGAATGAATGAATTTTCTATGCATATTCCTATATGTAGTAACCCAGGTAACTATTTTATCAGGTAACACTTGTGTTTAGTTGCTCTAAGAGGAACCCAGAATAACAGGGGCTTAAGTAAGATGGAAAATAAGTTCTGCTACACATAATTCCTATGTGTGAGGAGTCGAGGGGTAACGCAGCGAGTTCGGGGTACAGTCTCATCTTCACACCCTTCACTGTTCATACCACCCAATCAGGGGGAGGAGAAGGCATTTCCCTTCTCATTAGGGGGGTTGGTGTGTAAAGAAAACTTCCACTTTGCCCTCTAAAAAAAACAACAGAGCAAAGGCACACAAAATTTAATATAACATGCTTATGTGCAGGGGAATTGCATGAGAATGATTACCCAGCAACCCTGGGAAGTATAGATGTTTGTATAAACTTGAAGAGAAAGTGGGGGAAATCTGCCAATCTGAGGTCCAGGAAATGATTTTTAGGAAGAAATGAATAGATTTCAGAAACATATAATGGCCTGGTCCCTGGGACAAAGTCTGTTGGACCTGCAGAGCTGACAATGGTTATTAATGATTCTCTTTGAAATACTGAATAGGACTGAAATACAGACAGTTCAGGCTTCAGTTCTTTCTGCCTGTGATATGAGTTAAGGTAATAAAAGCTTAAGGAAGGAGCTAGAGGAGGTAACAGTTTTCTTCTTTGGTGGGTCTGGACTTTAGGCAGATAAGGACACTTCAGAGAACAGCTTTATTCTGTGCCTTGAGAGAGACAGAGCACTGAAAGATGGGAGAGAGAGAGAGAGAGTGAGTTGGGAGGGTGGGGGGTAGGAGAGGTCAGGGAGACCTTGAGGCCGCTGCACAGGCCGGCATGTTTAAGTGCCTTATTTGGGGTATTGGTTCCTGAGCCCCAACAAGAGCACAACTTGGCAGTTGTTCACATCACTTCTGCTCATGTCCGGTTGGTCAGCATCTAGGCACATAGCTTTATGTATCTGTCGGAAATGCTGAGAAACAGAGTGCTTATTCTGGGCAGCCATGTGGCCAAATAAAATCAGGGCTTCTGTTAGTCTACAAAAGATGAATGAGACTGGAGAGCACGCAGCAGGCTCTGGTGTAACTAACTTTCCAGCTTTAATCTTGTATTTATAGAACAGTGAGGGCCTGAATGGAGTTAGTTACATTTTAAAGTTATATTTTACTGCATTTTATGTGATGTATTTATATGCTATTATTTGGAAATAGAGGCTGTTCTGAAGTCTTTAGATGTTTCTGCAGAAACAAATAACAATTACTATATATGGCTAGAATATTGTTTTAGAATTTATGTAACAAACGTCTTGCATACACTACTGCTCCCCCTTTCTGAGCACAGGGCAGACATTGCTAGTGAATCCTAGCATTCTTTCCCACTGAGGTCAGACTGGGCTTTAGAATCGTTCATGTCCTGCTGCAGACCGCCTCTGCCAATCAATTAGAGCAGGCATCCAATCCGTGATTTAGCCAGCCTTCTTGGCTTAAAGTTGTAGCTGTCTTCTTTTATCATCTTTGACACCAATATTATCTGTAGATGTTGACATGACGGTATATAAACTGAAAGTTGTTTTTTTATTTTTTTGTTTTTTGTCTTTTAAGTCAACTCTTCTTTCAACATTTGTCAAATTTTTATCTGGTTCTTATTTCCTGATCATGACACATTTCTCATTTTTGTACAACTACCTTTAAACACCGTACCAAAACTGTGAGGTAGACGAATACCAGAACTTTAATTTCTTAAGTTACTGTTTCTTGTTTTTGTAGACAGGAACTAACCCACTTCACCTTTTCTTGTATAAAAGACATGATCTACTGGGTAATCTTGGCTTTAGTATTTGGCTGCTTCTAGAATTTTTCAGATTCTATAAAATAGATTTGACATTGTCAAAAATAGAATTTGAAGATGCCTTTCCAAGGCATCCTTATTCTGGGTTGGCTATAAAGGATGGTACAGCTGTTCTTAGAATACCTTGGCATTTTCTGTCTAAGTAAGATTCCTTTACGTGAAATCCCAAACACTCACTTTTGTAGAATACTTTCCAGATTAATTTATGATAGCAATTTTGAATTTTTATTAGAGTATTTTGACCCAGGGGCCTATCAGGTTTTCTTGATCCTTATTTTTTATTTTCTGAGATAGGGTCTTGTTCTGTTGCCTGGGGCGGACTGCAGTGGCATCATCATAGCTCACTATAATCTCAAACTCTTGGCCCCAGGAAATCCTCCTGCTTCAGTTTCTTGAGTAGTCGGGACTACAGGCACACATGACCATGCTTATCTAATTAAAAAAAAAAATTTTTTTTTATATGGGTGGGAGCCTCACCATGTTGGCTGGTCTCAGACTTCTGGCCTCAAATAATCCTTCTATCCTAGCCTCCCAAAGTGGTAAGATTACAAGTGTGAGTCATACCTCTGGCTGATTGTCATTTTATTCAGATCTCTTTGTTCACCGAAAATTGCTTGTTCCCTCTCAGGCAAGCTGTGTACTTCTGTTGTCTTTACGTGCAAGTACCTTCTCAATAGGTGGGCAACTTATAACTGCTGTACAATAGCCAGGTAAGGTTTGATTATTCCTGGATTTCAGGAATAGAAAAAAAAAATCTCAGCAAAAATAAGTCCAAAAGAGATGAGACCAATAATGGAGCAAGAAAATTTAACCACAGTCTTGACATCTGAGAACGTATAATCTGAAAAAATCCTGGAGATTTTTTCTTTTAACAAAGGGAGATTTTATTTAAGAAAAACAAAGAGAAAGTTTAGAGTGCTTCCAAAGAGAATTGGAATCAGGTCCCTCTCAGGAGGAGAAAAGGTGAGAGAGACCAAATCCCAGAGTTTTTTTTCTCTTAGTATCAGTAAGAAATTTATTCAGTATTCACCTTTTCTAATTGTCTAGAAAATAAAAAAAATTCTTTTCACCCTCCCCCTTTCCTCCCCTCCCTCTCCCCTTCCCCCTTCTTCTTGCTCTATAGTTGGGTTATAGCTTTCATATGAAAACTATAAGTTGGTTCCATAGTAGGGCTGAGTACATTGGATACTTTTTCTTCCATTCTTGAGATACTTTGCTAAGAACAATATGTTCCAGCTCCAACCATGTAAACATGAAAGAAGTAAAGTCTCCATATTTTTTAAGGCTGCATAATATTCTGTGGTGTACATTTACCACAATTTATTAATCCATTCATGGGTCGATGAGCACTTGGGCTTCTTCCATGACTTAGCAATTATGAATTGGGCTGCAATAAACATTCTGCTGCAAATGTCTTTGTTATAAAGTGATTTTTGGTCCTCTGGTTATATACCTAATAGAAGAATTGAAGGATTGAATGGCAGGTCTATTTTTAGATCCCCAAGCAATCTCCAAACATCTTTCCAAAAGGAATGTATTAGTTTATATTCCCACCAGCAGTACCAGAAGTGTTCCCTTTTCTCCACATCCATGCCAGCATCTCTGGTTTTGAATATTGTGATGTGGGCTAATCTTACTGGAATTAGATGATATCTTGAAGTGATTTTTATTTGCATTTCCCTGATGATTAAGGATGATGAGCATTTTTTCATGTGTCTATAGGCTGTGCACCTGTGTTCTTCAGAGAATTTTCTCTTCAAGTCCCTTGCTCACCCTGAAAATCCTGGAGATTTAAAAGGTTGACTACATGTTCCCATTGAAACTTTAATTGAACCCTCTAAACATAAAATATTATGGCAATTTCACATGATAGAGAAAATAAGGTCATTATAATAAGCCACAGAAAATTTTGATAAGGAACATTTCTTGATTTAACTATTAATTAGATTCAAAGTTCAAAAGATACTGAAGAATTTCCCTCCTTTCATCTTCTAATTTTGAGGAAAAAGCTTGAAAGTGGTGAAACTTCATGATAATACCAAAATATAGACAATAATTTCATTGTGACATAGCTAAACTGAGAACTCCATTTCTTTTTAGGAAACCTTGAGAGCACCATGCCATCTGAGACTCAGAGAAGGCAAAGCCCTCCTCTCTATGACAACCAGACTCAGGTGAACTCAGAAATGCTTGTCCATCATTTGCAGACCCTCTCTGAGTTCACAGTATCCAGTTTTGTTTTCCTACTTCCATGGTGGCCGTTTGTCAACTTATCTTTTCAAAGTCCTCTGAATAGGTAAGCGACCACACACACACACAGCTTTAGTAGGGTTATTTAGTTCTTTAGAAACTTTATTACGTGGCAAGCATTTATGAGCATCCACTAGGTGTTGGGTCACCTGGTAGTTAAAGTTGGAAAAGTCAAACGTAAACTCTCAACGAGTCTGCTGTTCAATGTGTGAGACAAATGAACTCGCCATTAATTTGAGTGCAGTGTGGCCAATTGCTCTGGTGGCAGTGAGCTGTACCTGAGTGTTGACAGAGGAGATGGTGTCAGAGCTGGTTGGAAGGCTGTGTGTGTTCACCAATTTGAATCAGAAGCTGAAATCCAACACAGACAAAGCCATGGGGGCAGGAAGGGGATGAGCCATTCTGGTTGTATAGTGCAGCAGGGGGGATAGCGAGTGGGAGGCTGAGGATTCGGTTCAATAATTCACAAATATTAATTGAGCAACTATTTGAAACCTGAACAGTGTCCAGACACTCTTAGGATGCAGAAATGAATGCAGCATAGTCCTTATTCTTGAGGAATTCACAGAAAACGTGTGTGTCACAAATAAATTAGGAGCAGGTGGTGAGTGCACAGTAAAAGCAATGTCAAATTCATTACTTGCTCCTTCACAGAAAAGCACCTGCCCGCTCTAATGCCAGGCATCATGCTAGTGCCAGAGATACCTACGAAGGTGTGCCATAGCACACACTTCTTCCCGGAAGGACACACGTGTAAAGGGAGTGGCAGATGTTGATCAAACAGTTCCAGCAACATGTATATAATAGCAATTGGGACCAGAGTCATCCAGAAGATACAGGGTCTACAGAGCCCTTAGTGTGGCATTTGTTCTAATTAGGGAGGGCAAGGAAAATTGTATTTACCACCAGTCCTCTTATGTAACTAATTTTCCATGCTTGAATTCATTTTTTTTTTTTTGAGACTGAGTCTCTCTATGTCACTCTTGGTAGAGTGTCCTGGCACCACAGCTCACAGAAACCTCGAACTCTTGGGTTAAAATGATTCTCTTGCCTCAGCCTCCCAAGTAGCTAGGACTACAGGCACCCGCCACAATGCCCGGCTATTTTGTGGTTGCAGTTGTCATTGTTTAGCAGGCTCGGACTGGGCTTAAACCCACCACCTTTGGTATATGGGCCAGTACCTTACTCTCTGAGCTATGGGCGCTGAGCCCATGCTTGAATTCTTAATTCATTTTATTCCTTAGACACTTAGAGTTTATTTCAAGAAGTGTTCTAAAGAAAGTTACCTGGGTAACAGCTTGTTTGAGCCCTTGGATCTCTTAAGACAAAAGTCTTAAGTTACAGCTTGCCATCCTTAAAAATTCTCTATAGTTGAAGTTCTTGCCTATTGGCAATGTGATTTAGAGTTCACATGTATTAGCCCTTCCTAATGGTTTCTTTTATGCAGCTTTATTTTTCTGTCTGAATCTTACTGTTTTTATTTTATATTAAAACAATTTTGCAGTTTCTTACAAAACTAAACATACTCTTAACATATGATCCAATGACTGTGCTTCTTACAATTTACCCAAATGAGTTGAAAACGTATGTCCACATGAAAACCTGCACATGAATGTTTATAGCAGCTTTATTTATAATTGGCCAAGTGTGGAAGCAACCAACGTGTCCTTCAGTAGGCGAATGGCTAAATGGTGGTACAACCAGACAGTGGGATATCATTCATTATTAAAAAGAAATGAGTTACCAAGCCATGAAAATGTATTGAGGAACCTAAATGCATATTACTAAGTGAAAGAAGCCAGTTTGACAAGGCTACATACTGTGTGACTCCAACTATATAACATTTTGGAAAAGGCCAAACCGTGCAGACAGTGGCTGCCAGCAGTCAGAAGGGAAGGAGGTATGACAGGGCAGAACAGAGGATTTTTAAGGCAGTGAAACCACTCTGGATGATACTATAATGGTGAATACATGTCGTTATCCAAACACAGGAATGTACAAAGCGTATAGTGAACCGCACTGTAAATTGTGGACTTTGGGTGATAATGATATGTCACTGTATGTTCATTGATCTAATAAATGCACCACTCTGGTACTGCATGCTGATAATAGGGGAGGCTGGGCATGTGTGGGGACAAGAGGTATGTGGGGCATTTCTGTACCTTCCTCTCAATTTTTATGTGAACCTAAAATTGCCATACAAAATAAATTATATTTAAGAAAAACAAACTGAACAAAAATCCCTATAAATAAAAAATCTTACTTGGAAATCTGTATTTTGACTGAAGAATCTTCATAGATCTTTTAGCAGGAAACTTAGAGCTCTGTTTTGGGAAACTTGGTCGGATCTAGTTCTTAACTAGTCTTTCTTCAGACTGTTGTAATTTTATTGTGATTTTGCCTTTATGTCTCTTGAGAATGAAATACATGGTTTGAGAAGAAAAAAGGTGGGTTTGTGTTAAGTGCTGTTGTAACTTGAGTTTGTTTTCATTCTACATACAAATTCCATAGTTACTTTGCAAAATAAATGAGCAGTACCTCGAATATTAAATGTCTATCAATAAGTCTAGAAATAAACACATATATTTGTGGTGAATTGATTTTCAAGAAGTCTGCCAAGATGATTTGAAGGGGAAAGAATGATCATTCAATGGTGTTGGGACAACTGGATATCTACATATAGAACAAGGAAGTTAGGCCCTATCTAACCCCACAGGCAAATTAATGCAAAATGGGTCAAAGATTTAAGAGGGAAATATAGGAGCAAAGCTTCACATCCTTGGATCAGGCAATAGCTCCTTAGACATGACACTGAAAATACAAGTGACAAAAGAAAAACAAAGATAGATTGAAAGATATTAAATGAAAACCTTTGTGCTGCATGTAATATAATAAAGAATGTGAAAATATACCCTACAACCTGGGAAAAATATTTGTAAATAATGTATTTGACAAGGTGCTTACATCCAGAACATAAAGAACTTCCACAACTCAACAATAAAAAGATAATTTAAAAATGGAAAATGATTTGAATGGCCATTTCTCCAATGAAAATATAAAAATGGCCTAGAAGCATACAAAAAAGAAGTTCAAGATTGTTAGTCATTAGAGAAAAGCAAACCAAAACCACAGCGAGACCCTACCTCATATCCCTTACAATGGTTAGGATAATAAACAAACTAGACCATATCAAGTGTTGGTGAGAATATGTGAAAATGAAATCCTTATGCTTCATTGATAGAACTATAAAATAGCATAGTTATGTTGGAAAAGAATGAGCAGTTTCCCAAATTATTAAGTACAGAGTTACTATATGACTCTAAATTGCACTCACAGACATTAATATATCTGAGAGAAATGACAGGTGTTCACTCAAGAACTTGTGCATACACAAACATTCCCAGTAACATTAATCATAAGGCATCTGTAGTTTCAGGGGTGTTCAACCTTTTTACTTCTCTGCCACGCTTTGGAAGAAGAGTTCTGTTGGGCTACACATTAGATACATAAACACTAACAGAAGCTGATGAGCAATAAAAAAGGATTTTGCATAATTTTTGCAATATCCAATATGAAGATAAACAAAGCAGTCCTCAGAAAATCCACATGTGGCCCCCAGGCCAGAGGTGGGACACCCCTGCATCTAAATGCATCTGTCTTCCTGGTGGTCTTCAAATGGTTTTACAATTATCATGAAATAAATTAGAGCCAATTTCAGGGTTCTGTTTTGTCTCTTTGAGCCACCTCTTTGGTGTAATCTGCCTCTGGAGTATTTTCCTCTGACACCTACCATCCTAACTTTCCTGGCTGTCTCTGAAGCTCTCCAGGAGTGAACCTTCTCTAGACTTCTCTCCATACCCACCCACCATTCATTTTCTCATCAGTATACCTGGATTCAGGCTGTGTGACCTACTGTGTGACATGGGAGCTGTAAGAATTTATTGTGAGGATCAAAAAAATATAGTGCACGAAAAATGGTTAATTCCATGAATAGGGTATGTTTTCAATAAATGCAAAATAATCCCCCCCTTTCATTTCAATCTCTGAACATTGCCTTACCTATTTTACCTGTTCTTGTCATATTTGCTCAAAGCTATTCATTTAGCTACATATTTGTTACTAGTATTCATTAATAAATTATTGATGATAGAATTTAAAGTTTAACAGGGGTCTTCTAGAACTAATATCAGAATCCAGTAATGACTCCAGTAACAAGGCTGGTGGACAAAAAGTAAATTTTTTGGCACTCAGAGCTTTCCATTTGACTCATACCATGTAGAAGAACTGACTTTGATCATCATGAATTAAACTAAACTATAGGACTGAGGAAAGAAAATTGGAGTATTTTCATGTCTTAGCTATTAGAGAACTTAATTAGTAAAATAATGTATTAGGCCTTTTGCAATGCCTTGGAAATATCACAGATTTGTGCTATATCCAAGGACTATTGACGTGTAACAGACCGATATTGCAATATCATATAAAAGGTGGTGTGTCACTGAATCAACTTGAAGGGGATTTCTTTTAAACTGTGCTTGGGAGCACAGTTGAGACTAAGTCTTCATTTCATGTTTGGATCCTGTGACAAACCTCTGCTCCTCAAGTCTCATGTAGAAAGTAATTCTTAGTCTCTAAGGACAGAGGGTTTTAGATAAATGCATCTCATTTACTAGCTTATTTTTTCTTCATTGATTATTATTGGTCGGTTTGTTCGGAAACGGTACTAATAACTAAGGTACATCCTGAGGTCACGATAGAATGCAACGAAGCAAATGTATTCCTGCTTTGTGAAAGTTGTACTGCCCAGGACATTAGCTTTTTGTGACTTGGGACACAGAACAGAATTGTTCAGAGGCAAAGCCGAGACTTTGTGTTTTGATCTTTTGCATTTCCTTTCTAGTCCCTTGTTCTTAGAAGTGGTGACAAATTATATGTTACCGATTATGTTAAAGTACGTATTTGGCAAGTGGAAGTAATACTACAACTGCATCGATCTGCAGAAATGGCTCCTGGTCCATGAAGGGAGAACCCGCCCCATCACAGGCATTCTCACCGGATGGCATTATGCATGTAAAACCACGTTTCTATGGTTTTGATGTTATGCTAAGTAGCAGACTGTTTTCCTAGTTCTCATAAGTTGAATTTCCCCCTAAAGACTCATTATGAAAAGGCATTTTGAAAAGTGTGGTGTCATTACAAGATTGTTCTCACTTGGCAACAAGCAACAAAAGGAAAAGAATAGTTCCGACAATTTCTGAAATGTGATCATTGGAAATCACCCTCTGAAATTAAAGAGATGTTGGGGAAAGCAAGAGCTTAATAGATCATATCATGTGCACAACTTGATGAGGGTTTTAAACGAGGACTGATTATTTGCTAAGTGTAGGCAAGAGTTTTCATGATCAACTACATTTTCACTACTGCTGCATAATGAAAATTAAGCAGATCTACACTTATAAACATTGAAATGATTACAGAACAGTCTGACCTGGAGGATATGTAATTAAATTAACAGCTGAAGCTGTAGTTTTATTCATATAAAGACAGTGTTTCTCTCTTTTTGTCTCTGAGATGAGGAAATATTTTTAGGATCAGCTAGAAAGTAAATTCTCCCACCAGGGCAATTCAGCCCCCTGTTTACTGTTCCTTGCCTTCCCCGTCCGTCTGTTGACTCTCAGTGTCTCCTCCCCGCTGTAGTCTCCACCTGCCCTCTTGTGAGTTTCCGTGGTGCATCTGTCTCCATGGAGACAGACTGCTCCCAGGGAAGGGCCTTGCATAGTATCCAGCCTTCAACCTCACTGGACCCTGTGTTGGCTAAGCCTGCCTTTCATCACAGTGCAGAAAAGTTATGTCATCTATAGATGAATAAAAATATGTTTGTGCCTAAATTCCTCCCTCTGTGTGGTCCTACCAATCCAGTTTGATAAAACCCTGGGAGGAGAGATGAGGTGCCATGTGTATCAGAAGAGCTATGACAATTGCCAGGAGGACCCTGAGGGAAAGGGGTGACAGGGACAGATGCTGAGGATAAGAAAATCAGGCATCCCTACTATAAACTTACACCAGGAGTCCAACTGTGCTGTGAGAATGTGTTAACTAGAAGCTTTGAGAAACATGTGATAACTGGGTATAGATTCCTCCATAAATCACACAATAATTCTGAATAGAAAAGTATTAAAATCAACAAAAATTTTGTCTATTAATGACTAGAGAAACTGTACTATTAAGAAATGCCAAAGAAATTGCTTATTTTACAGAGAAAAGTGTACAGGTTTACAGGAAAGCATGAATTAATTGAGAGCCTGTTATATCTCACACTTTAAACATTCCAGCCTTTAATTTGTTTCTACAAATGGTAATATTTTCATGCAATTAAGATAGAAAAGTTCTATCATTAGATTTTTGGAGCTGAAAAAAAAGCTCAACTTGTACTGCAATAGATAGTGGTTTTAACATTTAATGAAAAAAATTAAAAACGTCGATAGATATGGGCAAATGCCAATTCTTATCATTTGTAGGGGTCAGAAATCACTCTGATCTTGGAGGCATCAAGATTGAGAACAAATTCTTTTTTTTTTTTGAGACAGAGTCTTACTTGGCCACCCTTGGTAGAGTGCCATAGCATCATAGCTTATAGCAACTTCAAACTCTTGGATTGAAGTGGTCCTCTTGCCTCAGCCTCCCAAGTAGCTGGACTATAGGCGCCTGCCACAACACCCAGCTAGTTCTCAGAGATGAGATCTTGCTCTATGCTCAGGCTGGTCTTGAACTTGAAAGCTCAGGCAGTCCACCTGCCTCGACCTCCCAAGTGCTGGGATTACAAGCGTGAGTCACCACACCTGGCCCAAGAACTAATTCTTTAGTGTTCTAAACTGAGTTGTGAAGAAAGACATTAATGCCTCTCTGGTATGCACTGATATCTCTGGGCACCTGGTGAAAACCAGGACTTGATTTTTGGTTACTGTCATTATGGAATTCACTCCCAGTTTGCAGTCCTGGCTCTCTGAACCACTGCTTTTAAATCAGGTATTTTCCTGTAGTTCAGATCTGTATCTTCTGGTAATGCAGAAAGAAGTGTCTGTGAAACAGTAATGACTCACGTGTATAATGTGGGCCTTGGTTTGCACACATTATCCTCTGGGAACATACTTGGTTTCATTTGTGTCTTACAAGAAGCCTGAGAGATGGGGATTGTTGTTATAATGAAGGCCCAGAGAGGTTAATCAATGTGCCCAAGGTCACACAGCTAATAGATGAAGAATCACAAGCCCTGTTTTTTCACTCCAGAGCTACCTGCATGCTCATAACAGTCTCTCCATACTAAGTGTAGGTGTTTCTTTAAAGAGTCACTAGGTGTTAGATTGCAAGTCACTGGAAGACAGAAACATGATTCTATAGTTCCCTCCGAATGGTATTTCAGCATCTTGGTCTCCTGTGTATTTTTCCTCTCTAGGATAAAGAGAATTCTAGCTGTACTCAACCCCAGGATGTAATAATTTCCTATGAATTTTCTAGGAATGAAAACGAAAAATCTTTTCAATTTCACCACTGTTTCTTTGGTATTTATGCAGTGCCTGCCAAAAGCAAGTAACCAGAAATAAGTGAGCCTTAAAATCCTGTGATGCTAAGCAGGCTGGTTTTCTCTTTGGTTTGGTAGGAGGAGAGCTTCCTTTCCTGAGACAGCCTGTTTAGACAGGGTGTGTGGCTCCACGGCTAGAATCCATACCAAGCTTTTCCGTGGGACTCAGTCAGTGATCTTGGCCTACTCGTTCCCAGCCTTTCCAAACAGCCAGTGACTAACAGACTTCATTTATCACGTACTTTTCTAATTGTTAATACTTCAGCAAACATTAATTGAATGGTTACTGTACCAAACATTGTGCTCAGTGGATATAAAGAACATTGTCCCTGGCGTTAAAGAGCTCAGAAGCTGGTGTATTCGCCACCCATCCACCCATACGCATTTATAAATTCTTCCACTGATGGCCAGATCTGAGACTCTGAAAAAGAGAAGCTGAAACAATGGGAAGTCAATAAAATCTAGTTGTCTAAAATCACATCAACTGGTGACAGAAGCAGGAAATGGCTCTAATATCCCTCCTTCCCCACTGACCTGCCTTGTGAAATATGGTTGCATCATTTCAGGGTGAAGAGCAATGCCGACTATTGGCTAATTTTGGCTCACAGTGGCTTCATTATCAAGTGCACTTCCTGAGAGTCCAGTATTTCCTGGAGTAAGTGTGGCTGATGACGTACTTGTAACCAAGGCACTGGGCTCAGCCCAAGCGCTTCTCCCAGGGAGGCTGCTGAGTAAACAAGCAGTTCTCTGTGCTATGTCTAAGAGAAGGAATGCGAAGATTATTCACTGGCCTAATACCTTTAATCTGATAATTCACAAACAATGCCTTGGATTTTAGTAACTGTAATGGTACGTGTATAAAAGTTGTTGAATTTTATTAGTGTATAATTAACCCTGTACTCTGTTAAGATGACAGCTGTAATCCTCCATCCATTCAGAGGTGCTGGCAGAACCTAATATTCTGTCATATGATATCACTTCCATACTTTGATGGCTAACATTAATATTCGTGACCATGCTGACAGCTAACATTGCTAGTGCCTTCATTACATTTCATAAAGTACTTATTTATTTAATCTTTAAAAAGTTCCAAGTTCAGAGGCAGAGCTGGGGAGTGGGATTGTGGGGTCCATCAAGCCAGTACTTCTGAATTCGGGATTCTCCCAGCTGGTTTGTGTGGCTGTTGTTCCGGAGATTATCTGAATGAACCCACCATGCTTCTGGAATGGCCCAAGTTACCATTAAAGCCCCTCTTCTGTCCAGGACAGGTCCTTGCTATTCTAGGTTATCAGTTCCTAAGCTCTCTGGAGTATTGTTGTGGCTACAACTTTTGTCACTGCCGTGGGGCTGCCAGGTCCACACTAATACTAGCTTTTGGTCCCACAAGCATGCAATGCAGTCATTGCAGGGGCTCACAGCTGTGTGTGCCTCCTCCTTCTGGCCTCTGTGCACTCATAGCTAGTGGGCTTCATGAGGCACCCTGGGTTCCAGGGTACTTGGTGCTCTCTTTAGTGCAGGGCATAGACCAAAACTGCCACTTGCTTTACCCCCAGAACATTTCAGCACCCTTCTCCAAGCCCAAGACTGCCAAAGTAGGGTATGGCTTATAGGTTGTGGGTGCAAAGAGGTTTTTTTTTTCTCTCTCTCTCTCTCTCATAAAAGCCTCACTTCCTGTTGCAGTGGCTACTTACGCTTTCCTGTAAGATGCCCCCATTCCAAAAGCGTAGGGTCTTGCATAAATAGGTGTGACATCTTCAGAGTCTCTGTCTGAATTTTCAGCCACACATCACCAGAGAGTTGTGACAGTGTGGCAGTTTAGAGAGTTGATAGTGGCCCCGGGTTCACCAGTGTGTACTAGGCAGCTAGTCATCATGGAATGATGGAAAATTATTGTCCTGGTGGCCTTTCATTGAACTTGAGACTGTGACTTGATTAGCTTTGTGCTTGGAGCAAAGAAGAACTGATTCGCATGTCAACCTAAAGTTTATCAAATTCTCACAAACTTTAAAGATCATCTGATAAAAATGAGCTAAGATGGAAGCTCAGTATTTTTTTTCTGGGTAATAGATCATGTTCAAGGCTTTTTTTTGCTCAGTACAGCTTGAAAACCACCTGACAGTAATTAAATTATTCTAACATCTCACTCCCACCTCCCACACACATTTTCCCCTTTTGTTTTGTTATTTGGTGGTGTGTGCAATTATCTTCTTTTAAGAAACAAGCACAGCCACCCACAACTGCACATGTTAACTGTAATTCTGAACTCGTGGCAATGGAAGGAAGCATCCTTTCTCTTTCTCTCACAGGTTGTAAACTGGTTATTCACATTTTCTTTGATGAGAATTTTAAGCACCGAGCCCCGTCTCCATAAGCACAGGCAGCAGATGGTTGGGAATATTGTGTGATAAGGAAAGCTGGCCAATTTCTTCAGTTATTTCCACCTCCTGAGCACATTCCAAAGAAATGCTATGGCATATTTTAGGGTGTGTCGTTACAAGACCTCTTTCCTTAAATATGAATATAATTTGCTGGTGTGTTCACTTTAAGATGGATCCCTTGGGGGGATGTCTCCGTTGTAAGTGATCTTGTAGCATTTTCACATAGAATTAGACTTATGTTGAAAGCTCTCCTGGGTGTTGCTGCCTAGGAATTAACCCAGCTGTTTGTTCTCTTCACTCAGGCAGACTGTGCGCTAGGAGGCAATGAAGCAGGATGTCTAGATGACTCCTAATGACCTTCATGCATACTGTCTGCGTGATGAGGTCATCCACACAGAACCAGAGAGAAGTTTCCAGGGCACCTAACTTTTTCTACGAACTGACTCCACCATTTACCAATTTGGGGACTTTAAGGCATATTTCTTAGACTCCTATACTTCCATACAGTGGGGGTACTATTACTATCTCCTGGAGTTATTTGAGGATCAAAGGAGATTAGGTAAGTAAAGCTCTTTTTTTCCATAAAAATGTTCAGTAAAACCTAGTGAAGCCAGTGGGTCAATGACAGAGAACTATAAATATACACCTGGTTGCTATGCACAAAGGCTTTTTCTGCTGCACGGACATCTCCACGACATTCCTTTAGGGAGAGAGTTCCCTGCTAGCCAGTCAGGCCCGAGAGCAGGGGCCCTGGAACTTTTTAAACAGGGGGCCAATTTACTGTCCCTCAGACTGTTGGAGGGCCAGACTGCGGGCCCTGGGACGAGTTGGCTGCTAAGCAGGACAGGCAGCAGTGGCAAAAACATCCGGTGGGCCGCAGTTTGAGGACGCCTGCCCTAGAGGGTCTCAGCTCAATTAAAAGCTCTCTGGACTTCTATTCCTTCTTAATATGCCCCTTGTCACCACCTCTTGCTTTCAAAGAACATGCAGCTTTATAAATTAACTCCAAAGTTGTAGTTTCAGGGAAGGCTAGAGTAACAGGCCTTGGGGTCAGAAGTCAGCTCTCAGTGGGGCAGCGGGGTGGTAAAGGTCTCTGTTAGCAGTGGACCTCAAGGGAAGGAGGGGACAGAGTCCTGACAGGCTAGCAGATCACCCACTATTTTGGATTATTTGAATTGTCGGTCAATTTAATAGTTAATGAAGGAAGACAGTGTATTATTTTAGCACATCATCGCTGTCTCCAATAGTATAACCAGGTTCTATGGTTTATTTTCTTTCTTTTTAAAAAGATATCCAGGGGTTCTCTCTTCATGATTTTTCTTTATACTTATACCATTTAGCCACTTGTACCATATGAAATTTTTAGAATTCTTTGTTTAGATTACTCCATTTATCATTTCTATAGATGTATATCCATATATCTTTAACTCTATGCTACAACTTTTTGGATATGTTCAAATTTTTTTCCAAAGATATGTCCTTGAATTTAGTCTGAATATCCAAATAAGGTTTCAGATGACCTCTAGTAAATTCATTTTTAATTGCACAGACATTTCATTTCTCCAGTCCAATGGTTGTATATATGGATTTTTACATTTAAAATGTTTGGATCAATTCTCTTTATCTTTGGAAAAGTCGTAATAATTCATCCATCAAAACATCAATATGAGAGAGAAAGGTTCAGTTGCTCTAACAAAAGGCAGAGTGATGTAGAAGTAATAAACTGGTGTAGTAGTGATCGATAAGCTGATGCACATGTAAATTTAAAGAGGAAGTCATGGAGGAAGTTGAAAGTTTTTATCCCAGGTGACTACTTTAGCTTCACAGGTGTTTGGAAACCTCCACTTATTTTTGTTTGTTTGCTGTAAGATCCTTCCTGTTTCCTTCAACCCTAAATCAGTAATGGTGTTTCAAAGCTTGCCCTCCCCCACACCTTTTCCCCTTAAACTGTTCTTTTAAAATGTTATCTTTTAATTTCAGATTAACATGAGGGAGCATACGATTGGGTTCCATTGTTTGTGTTTGTAAGGTCCTTGTTAAAATGCAAGGCCTTTGCTGTGTGAAGCCTTTTGAATTAACGCCTTAGGTGAGTTCAAGACATCAGAGGTTCTGGATGAGACATTTTGAAAGATCTGGAGAGTAGAGCTGACCTTTAATTCTAGGGATACACTGCCTGATACTGTAGCCAGTAGGCAAATGTGGCTACTTAGATTATTTATAAAAAATAAACAAATTTGGGTGGCGCCTGTGGCTCAAGGAGTAGGGCGCTGGCCCCATATACCAAAGGCGGTAGGTTCAAACCTGGCCCTGGCCAAAACAAAACAAAACAAAACAAAAACCCAAAGTAAACAAATTCAAGTTACAAAAAAAAAAAAAAATAAATTCAGTTGTAGTAGACATATTTCAAGTACTAAATAAACTCATTTGGCTAGCAGCTGTCATATTGGATGGCACAGAGATGGATCCTTTCTATCATTGTAGAAAGTTCTATTGAACAGCATTGGTCTATGGATTAACTTACAGAATCACAGAGCATAAATTAGTGCAAATCAAGAGACTTTCCAAAAAGAAAGAACAGGTGACATACAAATATTACTGGCTAATGTAAACAGAAGCAAAAGCCCTCAGTGATTACCTAAGCAGAAGTAGAATAAGAACCTGTGGTCCAGGTGGACAGGTAGCTATCCAAACAACCAACCCACAGGTGTTGCAACCTATTCACCAAGGTTCTGAGTGGCAGGTCCAGCTATCAGAATAAATGGGATAGTGCGGCTTGGGTCTCGATGGTCATCTCCAACCTTGTGATTCTGAAGCAAGCCTGAGATAGAGTATGGACCCAGAGGCCAGAGCTGGGATGCATATGTGACAAATCATTGCTTAAAAAATTCATTGTTAAGCTGTGAGCAAAATCCATGGAGGTTGGCTGCAGGGCAAACACCTGGAAGATGGGATGGTCATCCAGCTGGAATGCACGGAGAGGCCCCTGACTGTGCCTACTTCATAGTTTATCTAGTTCTGGTTCAAGGTAAGACTAAAAGAGACTAAATTCTTCTCTGTTAATGGAAAAAAACACAAAACTCTGTGCAAGATTTTTATTTTTTTTGAGACAGTCTTACTCTGTTGCTCTGAGTAGGGTGTGGTGGCTTCATAGCTCACAGAAACCTCAAACTCTTAGGCCTAAGTGATCCTTTATTCTCAGCCTCCCAAGTAGCTGGGACTACAGGCACCTACCACAACACCAGCTAGTTTTTCTAAATTTAGTGGAGATGGGTTCTCACTCTTACTCATGCTGGTCTCAAACACCTGAGTGCAAGCAATCCTCTGAAAGTGTAGGATTACAGACATGAGCCATGATGTCTGCCTATCTGTAAAATAATTGAAAGAGGTTTTTTCTGAGCCAATATGAGTGACCATGACCTGGGTAACAGCATCTCAAGAGGCCTTGATAAAATATGTCCAAGGTGGCTGAGTTACAGTTTGGTTTTATACATTTTAGGAAGATAGGAATTATAGGTAAAAATTATAAATAAATACAGAAGATATACATTGGTTTGACCCCCAAATATGAGGGGGAAGGGTACACATTATTTGTGGGTTCAGAGATTCTTTCATTTGTAATTGGTTAAAGAAATAAAGCTTTGTGTAAAAGCTAGGGATTAAGAAAGGAGTGCTTTAAGTTATAACAAAGAAGTCTTATAATCATAGACAAGCCACACTGTGGCAATTCAAAGTGATCTGTTGACTAAATGGATGGTCTGCAGGTATGACTTAACCTTTGCCTCACATGGCCTTGGGTCATAGTGTCTAAAGGGAGAGGGCATAAGGAGGTGTATGACCTCTCTTTCCATTATGGCTGGGAACTCAATTTTAAGGTTCTTCTGGGGTCCCCTTGACTATTAGGGCAGTCTGTTCAGTCAACTAGGAACTTAAGATTTTATTTTTAGTTTGTATCCTTAAGATCATCAAATAATCACTTTGATTAGAAGAAAACTCTTCAGAACTTTGAGAGCATATTTTTCCTCTATATTCATGCTATCTTATTCATTCATTCACTCATTCTTTCATTCATTCAACAAATATATAATTGAATACATATTATGTATTAAAAAATGCAACAGAAAATTGGCAAAACTGCTTTCAGAGAGGTTATACCTCAGTGGAGGAAAATAGACAATAAACTGAAAAAAAATTCATAAAGTTTATAAAAATATTTGTAAAATATATAGTATATTGCCATCTTACATATACTAAGTAATATGGTATATTACATGTGTATTATGTCTAGTCATGTACTCCCTAACAAGATTTTGATCAATGATGGGTCACATATGTGATGGTGGTACCATAGCTTATAATATCATATTTTTATGGTATTTTTCTATGTTTATATACACAAATACTTATCACCATATTACAGTTGCCTAGAGTATTCAGTATAATGACATGCTGTATAGGTTTGTAGTTTAGAAGCAATAGGCTATACCGTAGCCTAGGTGTATAGTAGTAGGCTATACCACCTGGGTCTGTACACTCCATGATGTTCACATAATGATGAAATCACCTAGTGAAGCATTTCTCAGAATGTATCCCTGTCATTTTATGGGGCATGATTTTATAATATAATATAATGTAATATAATATATAATTTACTATATATTATTTATGCATTATGTGTATGATATATATAATGTGGAATAAAATAGAGCAGGAGAGGGCACTGGGGGAGTTGTGATTTTAAGCAGTTGTAGAAAGCACAGTGGTTATGGATGACTTCAGGAAAAGTGAAATGCTTGCAAAGACTTGAAGCCAGTTAGGAGACAGTCTATGTAGGTTCCAGAGGGAAATGAGATCCTAGTGGTAAGAAGAGCTAGGTGGGACCACACCTGGCTTATTTGGGGAATGGTTAGGGTCTGTGTGGCTGGATCACAGTGAGGAGGGTGAAGACAGCAGAATATGAATAAAGATCATATTTAGTATGCATAGGACAACAAGAACTCCAGCTTTTTCTCCAAATGATATGGGAAGGAAGGCTTTGGAAGATTTTGAGCAGAGGTTGACATGACCTGGTTAACATTGAAAAAGAATCACTCTGAGTGTGTTTCTGGAATACTATGCATAGAAACAAAGATCAGAACAGGAAGACCTATTAAAATATTTTGCCAAACTTCAGGGGGTGACAATAATGGCTTGGAAATGTAGTAATAGGAAAGCAGCATTTTTCAAACATTTTATCTTAAAATATGTTTATACTCCTGAGAATGATTAAGGACCACAAAAATGTTTTTGTGGATGATATGGATCAATATTTACCATGTTAGAAATTAAAAATATATTTAATTCATCTAAAATTAAGATAATAAAGATAGAACATATTAACAATATTATGAAAAATAAATATAATCCAAAAGAAAAATATTATTGAGAATAGTGGCATTGCTTTTGAAAGTTTTGCAAATCTTTTAAATGTTTGGCTTAGTAAAAGACAGTTGATTTCCATATCTGCCACTGAATTCAATCTCTTGTTATATATTTTTTGGGTTGAAGTCAAGGAAGAAAAGCTATTTTTATAGAGATATGTCCTTGGAGAGAGGAAGAGTTTTAGATAATAACAGGTTTCTTTCTTTGATATTCCACCAAAACTTAAAAATCATAGTTCTTCAAGGTTAGCTGCAATGTGTAACCTGAAACTCTATGGAGGAACTTTTTGTCTGAAATACTAAAACCCACTGGTCTATCTTGTACTGTGAATTCATCTTTACCCATGACAAATTTGATAACATCATGAAGTAGTCATTTGAAAAATATTAATTTACTACATTGTGCAGATTTTTCAAATGTTGACACATTTTACTGTACAATATAAAACATCATATTCACTAATATTACCATCAATCTCATCAAAAAATTTTAAGTATTAGGATGCTGTCAAGCCTATCATGGTGGATATGAGTCTTCCCAAATTCTAATTTTCCTTTGAAATCGTCAATTTTATCACTGGCACTCATTTCTATGGTTTCATTTTCTTAAAGTGACACGTTTACTTTGCTCATTTTTCTTTTTTTCTTTTTTTTTTTTATTGAATGGTAACTATGTACATTAATGCACTTCTGGGGTACAGTGTGGGGTTTTCACATGCAATCTGAAATACTTCCATCAAACT
>NW_003852562.1:1673460-1683876 GCF_000181295.1 Otolemur garnettii
GCTTTCATATAAAAAGGTTTAAATTAGTTTCATAACAGGGGTGTGTACATTGGATATTTTTTCCTCCATTCTTGTGATACTTTGCTCAGAAGAACATTCTGCTCATTTTTCAAGGAAATATCTGCCAAATACTCAATGTGAATGATGATAGTTTACCTATCAGTTGTTCTTTCAAATAAAAATGGTGGTCTGAAGAAAAAGTAGTTAATTGAACTTGTAACACCAAGTATTGCACATGTGTATTTTAGCATGTGACAAAGTGCTTTGTATATACTTCCCATTTTATCACCCTGAATATCAAAAAACGTGTACTCAAAGATTTATATTTAATAAAATAAAATAATGAGCACTTTTTTATTAAGGACATTCTTAAGTGAAACTGGCTCCTTCTATTTCTCCCCATCCCTTGCCCACGTGTACAATTTGGTTCCTGCTATGGTTTCAATGCATCTGCTCCAAAATTCAGGTGTTGCCAATGTGATAATAAGAGCTGGAGCATTTAAGAGGTGTTTAGGTGATGAGGACTCCTCCCTCATTAAGCGCATCAAGCCCCTTTATTGAAGAGGCTTCATGCACCTTCAATGAGCTTGACCTTCTGCTTTCTGCCACTTGAGATTCTGCATTCCCCTCCTTTGGAGGATGCAGCAATAAAGTGCCATCAAGGCTCCCAGAGCAGCAAACCTGCTAAAACCTTGGTCTTAAGCTTCCCAGCTTCCAGAACTGTGAAAAAAAATTCTGTTCCTTATAAACTCCCCAGTTTCCAGTTTTGTTATAGCAATACAAACGGACAAAGACAGTGCTATTACAAGCCAGGTGACATTGTGGTGATATATGCTAAGACATACAGTTTTAGCCATCTTCATTTTTGTATCATTATTGCAAATGTCAACATAGTGAAAAAGTCAAGTAATATTCAGCATTATGTAATTGTTTTCCTTTCTTTGAAGCCACAGACTCACCTTGTTGAATTCTCCCTGTGGATCCCATGAAAATTTATTGGAGACTCAAAGGAGTTCATGGGTCACAATTTTAGGACCACTGCAATTGAAAGTGAGATCTACTTTTGAATATGTTTTGAAGGATCTGTTGATATTTTAGACATGGAGTGGGAGAAAAATAGAGGAGTCAAAGGTAACTCTCAGGTTGGTGGCCTTAACAAGTAGATGTGACCATTTGATGGGGAGGACTGTAAAGGGAGCAAGTGGTGGGGGTAGGTAGACAGGGTTGAGTAGGGACCCTTTCTTTCTGTCTCTGACTGTGCCCTTTTTTTATTTTTTGGTTTTCTATGTTTAGAGTAGGAGAGGATTTAAGATTTATCCTGCCTTTCAAACATCTAAAATGTCTGGGAACTTACATAGCCATTTTTATAAGTTAGGGGAAGCCACCTAACTCTTCTTCATCACTAATGGCTTTCTTGGTCCTCTCTTTAAGAGCTCTTATTTGGGGAATTCTTTGCTTAAGATTCTGTAGGATAGTGGTTCTTAATGTTAATATTTGTGTTAAAGAACTATTTGAAAATCTGACAACATGTATGGACCTTCATTGTAACACAATGAGTTAGCATCAGACCCCATAGGTCTAAAGGCATCATCCCTCACTTCAGATGCCAGTCACAAGTTTGGGGGACCCCAGGCCACCTGCATGCACTTCTGACCAACTGACTAAAAATTTGGAGATTCTCCCAACTTGATCAGTTTTACTAATTCACTTGGACAACTAATAGAATTCAGGAAACCACTAACAATTATAATTTTATTATAAAAGTTACAAATGAAGACCAGCTAAATAATGAAGCACATCATTTAGAGATCTGAGATCTGAGAGAGTTTCAGATGGAGTTTCCATAGTCCTCTCCCCATGGAGCCAGGAGCCTCCTTTTATTGCTCCCTGCCCCTCATTTACATATGCATGTGTTCACCAACCAAGAAACTCTCCTAGTCTTGGTGTCCAGAGTTTTTACTGAGGTTTCATTACATGAGCTTGATTGATTAAATCATTGGTAATGTGGTTGAACTCATCTCTGTCCTTCCTCCCCTCCCCAGATGTCAGGCTGGCAACCCTCCAATTACGTTGTTGGCCTTTCTATTGGTCAAACTCCCATTGTGAATTTTCTAATTAGTATAAAGTCAGGGGTGATCCAAGAGACTTATGAATAATAAAGACACTCCTATCATTTAGAAAATTCCAAGGGTTTTAGAAGCTCCAAGCCAGGAGTTCAGGACAAAGACCAGACCAAGTTTTGATTACTTCACAGCCCTCCTCATAGAAAATATACATTGGTCCACCTAAGTTTTACTTAAAATGCCAAGGGTTAATGGATAATTCCAAAACTCCACGTTATAAACTCCTGGTAGTAGAAGTCAAAGACAAGCTTTCCAACTGTAGAGTTGAACCCTGTCCTACTTCAGCCTTCAACTTATAGGTGTGTGCCAAGGTTCCAAACATGAGGCTCAAAGATAGAATTCAGGTTTATAGAAATGTCTTTACTATATCTAGCTAAGAATATCCAGAAAATCTGATAGTTTTTTAAATGTAGCAATATCTAGATGCATAAAAAACATTAATTCATAGGACAAAACATTGGAGGAAACAGAGGTTTAATTCTAATTGAGCTCAATATTAAGGGTTACAGAGTTGCCCTTAAAATCCCTTGCTCTAAGCACATGTAGCTTAGAGCAAGGGATTTTAAACAGGATTTATATTAACGCTGAATTTTCTTCAACAACCTCCCAGTGAACCCCTGGCTTCCTAAACACAGTTTACTCAATAGATTTTGCTGATTTATTGTAGCAGGAATTTTTGGTAAATGAGATGAAAACTATTCTTTCCACTGGCCTATAACTGATGACTGGTCATGTGCATTAGACAAGGGATTGCTTCTGACTTAACGGGACCTTTTCTTCAAGCAATTTGTACTTTAGGTCCTGAGTAGCTATTGTTTTCCCTAAGCTTATGGGTCTCGTGGCCCATTTTTGAAAAGGGATGGTGTTAACCCCAAATGGGCTAGCCAAATTCCAGGCAAGCTAATTACATTCCTTCTAGCTTAAATTCCAGTAAGTTTCATAAGCTCCTATGAAATAGGCATTTCTAGTACTTTATTTTTGTTTTTATTTGACATCTCGGAAAATAAACACACTACGTGTGTGAAGTAGAGAACATAAGTTGTTATGCTGGTCAGATAATTGATGTAAAGTTGTATTAATTGTGCTTCAATTACACAAATAATGAGTTTCCATCTCTCTTTTACTCTTTCTGAAGAAATGAATTTATTCTATCTGGAAGTACATGATAAATTCTTCAAAAAGTTAAGGAGACAATTTCACTGATAACTATTCTACTAAGGTGAGAATGCTGATGAGCTCATGAAATGTGGTTCTCAATGGAAGAGAACTTCCATTATATCATGGCATAAGTGCTGAGTTGGGCTTATGTAAATCTTATATTGGAAAGTTGTACAAAAAGCATAACTTGCAGTATCTACTGTATCAATTGGTATATTAATGATTCTACATAAAGTAAATAAGTAGTCCTTTGAAGACAATTACTAGGTTCCAGTTACATCTATCATTTTAAAAGAAATAAAGTCATTCATACCCATATATATATATATATGTATGATTTTTCTTCCCTCCATATTCTGATTTTCAGAAAGACAGTGTGTGTGCGTGTGTATGCACACGTGTGTGTGTGTCACTTTGATGAATGTGAACTTCCAACTCTCTTGCCTCATTCCTTTCCAGCTGCTCACTAGCCCTTCAGCCCGAGTCTATGTCCCTTTGATATAGAACTAGAAGTTAGGAACCAGGAATCATAGTTGCTGAAGGATCATTTTTTTTTTTTTGTAGCACTGTACATTGGCCTTGTTTTTTAGAGGGCATTGACACAGTCCCACTTGATGTTTCCATCATGATTAGCTTCTTTGATCAGAACGATAAGTTTATAGGCCAATGCCTGAGTAGACGCACAATTATCCAAAAAGAAATGCAATGTGCATTTTTTGCTTTTACACTGAAAATCTTTAATATACACATTTCTTTTTCTTATATTTTCTTTTGTTTCCCTTCCCTTCCCTTCCCTTCCCTTCCCTTCCCTTCCCTTCCCTTCCCTTCTCTCTCTCTTTCTTTCATCAGTTTAGTTTTGTTACTTCACAAGCAAAAATAAAGTGAAAGCAAGCAAGAAGGAAAGGCGAGAACGTGCTTGCTGACTGTCTTGGCATTCTGTGCATCTGAGGACTGTAATAGTGAAGGGTTAGCACATTTAATTCCTGAGCCTGTGTTGAGGGCAGCCTGCTTGTCCTGCCAAAACAGTCGATGAAAATGAGGAAGTTCTTTTAGTGGAATTCGTCTCTCATTTCATGATCCAATTCAGTGTGGTTTCATGAAGAATGAGCTAGAGAAAAGTTATTTTCCAATTATTTAAGATATATATTTAGCAGCTGTTCTGGCCATTCATTCTCTTAAGCAGAAAAAGACTGCTTTGCTAAAATCATTTAGGGGACCCCTTACGTCTTGAGGTTACTTGTATTTTAGTACAATTAAATTTTTAAGTTCTTCAAGGCAGGGACAATAGCTTTAGTAGTTTTAATCTTAGCTACCACTAGCTGCTTAAGGGTAATTAATTGGTGAAATACGTGACTTTTGATAATAGGTTTTCAGATCGGATGAAATTAATACCTAATAGTGAAAGTTTAGTTATTATAAGAGAGAAAATTATTTGGCAAGGGATTCCACTTGGTACCTTTAAGTCACACTGTTAGTTCTGAACATTCCAGCATTAAATACTTGCTTTAGAATTTGGGGCACACATATAAACCTACTGCTGAGATTTCTCCAACCCCTAGAAGTTTGAAACTTGTTTCAGGGATTCACATTATTAAATGCAGTATTGGCATCTGATGCAACTTTCATTTTTTTTTAAATTAAGCATGGAAATAATTATTTACATCTTTCCTTTTAAAAATAGAATTTGAGGCTTGGCACCTGTGGCTCAAGTGGCTAAGGTGCCAGCCACATACACCTAAGGTGGTGGGTTCAAATCCAGCCCGAACCCGCCAAACAACAATGATGGCTGCAACCAAAAAATAGCCTGGCATTGTGGCGGGTGCCTGTGGTCCCAGCTACTTGGGAGGGTGAGGCAGAAGACTTGGTTGAGTCCAGGAGTTGGAGGGTGCTGTGAGCTGTGATGCCACAGCACTCTACCCAGGGGGAAAGCTTGAGGCTCTGTCTCAAAAAAAATATATAGAATTTGAGGGGCTCTATGTGTATGTGTGTGTGTGTGTGTGTGTGTGTGTGTGTGTAGGTGGCCTTTAAGATGAGCCCCTATAATTCCCACCTTCTCTAACATTCTTTCATACCCTCGGGTAATCATTTCCCCTGAATGTGGGCTGAACTTACTGATTGACTTCTGGTGAACAGAGAACACCAGGATGAGATATCACTTCTGGTATTAGTTTATGAGATAGACTGAGGCTGCCGTTTTGGGTACTCTCTGTCATTCTTTCTTGTCTGACTCACTCTGAAGGAAGCCACTTGGCTATCATGTCATGAGCCCATGTGAGTGAGCTTGGAAGTGGGTCCCCCCCTGTTGAGCCTTGAGATGACAGCTTTGGTCAACAACTTAATTGCAGCCTCCTAAGAGAAACAAAGTCAGAACCATGTACTTAAGCCATTCCCAGATTCCTGATGCACAGAAAGCATGAGATGATAAATGATTATCGTTTTTAGCTCTAAATTTTGGAGTAATTCATTACACAGCAAAAATAACTATCAAGCCCAGCAGTTGGGAGAGAACTGATAAACACAGGTCTCTAATCGGTCCTTCAGTTGGATGTCCTTATCTGCACTCTGTTGGGGTGCCAACTATTAAATTGTAAATTATTTTTTCTCATGTATTGCGTATTTTATATCCATAATGAACTACTTATCAAAGATAGGAATTATGATATATTAATGTTTAAGTTCTGAATTTCATAATGATTTTAAAATGGTATATTCCACATATATTCACCTCAAAAGGACTTTCATCTTATTTATAAATTAGAACCATCTGATTCAAATTCATTCAATAAATATTTATTAAGCTGTGTTCTAGATTGTGATGGTACAACAGGGAATAAAACAGAGATGAATTCCTGCCCCCATGGAGTTTATATTCTAATGGGTGGAGAAAGACAACAGATAAATAGATAAATACATGCTGTCTATTACCACAGTAATGCTGGATAACAAATCACTCTAAGCCTAAGAGCTTGAAATAGCCACTGTTATTATTTCTTACTTGTTTAAGGGTTGGCAGTCTGGGCTTGACTGATCTCACCTGGGTGTGTTCCTACGTCTGGGTCTGATGTGAGCCAAGCCTGGACTCACAGCAAAGCAGAGGAGGGAAGCAAAAGAGAGGGCAGAGGCTTCTCCAAAAGATGCTTCTTGACCTCAGCTTTGATGCTGACTTATCATTGTTCACTCTGCAGCCTTGGCCGGAGCAGGTCCTGGGCCAGCCCAAATTTAAGGGGTGGTGAGATGGACAACTCCCTTTGATGGGAGGAGCTACAAATTATTTTGCAAAACGTGTAACTGCATGAAGGCCAATAATTGGGGTCATCAATATGATCAATACAATACACAAAATAAGTAAAATACATACATAGCAGTCACAGTGTGTCAGACAATGTTGGATGTTATATGAAAAAAAAAACATGAAAAAGAAAAAGACAGAAAATGGGGGAGGGCGTGGAAGTAGGTGACACTGGAGTAAATCCCTGAGGAAGATAAGAAGGCAAGCTGAGGGGGGGCTGGGGCATAAATACTCCAGGCAGAGCAGGTCAGAGGACCTGGACATGAGTGGCCTGCGTGTTTAAGACAAAGCCACTGTGACTGGAGTAGACTGAACAAGGAGGGGAGGAGTAACACCGCCAAGGCCCCTGTGAGAACTTTGGCTTCTGTAAAGTCAGTGGTGGTGCACACAGGCAGTCCCAGCTACTTGGGAGGCTGAGGTGGGAGGATTGCTTGAGCCTAGGACTCAGGTTGCAGTGAGCTATGATCACACCACAACACTGTCTTTAAAAAACAATTAATTGAAAAAAAAAGAAAAAGAAAAGAAAAATAAGCTGTGACCAAAGCAATGCCTTATGGCTAAGGTGCTTGGGGGCTATGTAAAGAATAGGCTGGAGGAGGGGCAGGGCAGGAAGAGGGAGAACTGCTGGAAACCTATTATAATAATCAGGGGACAGATGACAGTGGCTCCATTAGAGTGGGATCCATGGGAGTGGTGGGCAGCAGTTGAGATTCTGCATCTATTTTGATGATAGAGCTAATGACTCAGTCGCTCAGTCACCTCTGTATTATGTTTAGAAATAGAATCCAATATGGATAAAAATAAGCCAGTTGATTTATTTCTTTTCCAAGTTGAAAAAGCCCCAGCATCAGGTCCTGAAAACACATTTTTATTTATTTTGATACAGTAACCAAGTATAATTCAATCAACAGTTAAAAATTTATCTCCCAAAGCAAACAGGATATATAATTTGAAGTTTGTTAAAAAAAAAAATCATGTTTATCATGTAGAGTTAAGTTTAAAATGAATAAGCAATGTGTATCATCTATTTAAAAGATTAACTAGGCATTTACCTTTGCATATATACAAACACTGAAGGTTTTTAAATAACTACTATAATACCATCCTCAATAATATGCTGATCCTTTAAAACCAGTTCTTTAATTTTTAATAGCTTTGTTGACATGTAATTGACAACAATTACAATTAAGATAACAGTCATATTCTTCTCCTCCCAAAGTTTCCTTATATTCTTTTACAGTTTCTCCAATGACCCTACCATCAACCAATCACTTAACTCCTTAATTTGGCTATAAATAAGTTTGCTTTTTCTAGGATTTCATATAAATGTAATCATACAGTATGGATTCCTTTTTGTCTGGCTTCTTTCACATAGCATCTCTGAGATTCTTTATGTTGTTTCCTGTCCCAGTAGTTAATTTTTTTATTATTGAGTTATTACATGGCTGTAACAGAATTTATTTATTCGCTAACTTGTTGATAGACATCTGGATTGGTTCCCATATTTGGATATTATAAATAAAGCTGCTATGAATATTTGTGTACAAGGGTTCATATAAATTTATGCTTTTATTTCTCTTCAGTGCATTTTTAGGTATAGAATGACTAGATCATATGGTAAGTGTGTGTTTAACTTTTTAAGAAACTTCTGAACTGTTTTCCAAAGTGATTTTTGCCATTTTCATGCCACATATGAGCATGGTATTTCCACAATATCCTCACCAAAACTTATATTGTCTATTTTAAAATTTTTGTGTAGTCAAATCTCACTGTTATTTTAATTTGCAGATCCCTAACGACCAATGACATTGAGCATATTTCATGTACTTATTTACCATTTGAGAACTTTCTTTGAAGAAGTATCCAGATCTTTGTCCATTTTTAAATTGAGTTGTTTTCTTATTATTGAGCTTTGAGAATTTTAAATGTATGTTCTATATACGATCCTTAATCAGATATAAAAAAATGTCAAATATTTTCTCCAAACCTGTGACCCATCTTTTTATTCTCTTAGCAGTTAGTTTTGAAGAATATATGATTTTAATTTTGATGAAATTATTATTTTTCCAATTTATTATTTTTTTCTTTTATGAATTGTGGTTTTGGTGTCATAGCTAAGAAATCTTTGAGCTGAAGCAAAAGGACTTCCTCTGTGTTTTTTCTTTGCTTTCTTTTTTATAGTTTTGTGTTTTTGCCTTTAGGTCTGTGATCTATTTGGGGTTAATTTTTTAGATGGCATGAAGTTTGAATTATGTGGATTTTCAGTTGTTCCAGCACCATTTCTTGAAGACTATGCTTCCTCCATTGAATTGCCTTTGCTCCTTTGTCAGAAACCAGTTCATTTCTACGTGTGGGTCTATTTGTGGGCACTGTGGGCACTGTGTTCGACCTAGTGTCGAACTCTATACCAATTCCACACTGATTTCCTGAGCTTCATAATAAGTCTAAACTTGAGTAGTGTTAGTCTTTCTACTTGACCCCTCTTTTTCAAAGTTGTTTTGGCTCTTTTAGGTCCTATTCATTTTCCATATGAATTTTAAAATGATATTATCAATTTCAACACAAAAATTCCTATTTAAACTTTGATTAGAATTCTACTAAATCTACAGATAATTTGGAGGGAGAATTTCATAAATTTAATGGTATGAAAACTTCTGATGTATGTATTTTCATTAGTTTAGGTCTTTCAAAATTTTTCTTAGTAAAGTTTTATAATTTTGGTATACCAGAATAACATATATTTCTTTCTTTTCTTTTTTATTAAATCATAGCTGTGTACATTAATGCAATTATGGGGTATAATGTTCTGGTTTTATATACAGTTTGAAATACTTTCATCAAACTGGTTAACATAGCCTTCACTGCATTTTCTTAGTTGTTATGTTAAGATATTTATATTCTACCCTTAGTAGATTTAACATGTACCCTTGTAAAATGCACCATAGGTGTGGTCCCTCCAATTACCCTCCTTCCACCCATCCTCTCCCCTCTGCCCTTCTCCTCTTTCCCCTGCCTCTTGGGTTATATAGTGGGTTATAGCTTTCATATGGAAGTGTGGGTACTTATAAATTAGTTTCATAGTAGAAGTACATTGGATAATGTTTTCTTCCATTCTTAAGATACTTTGCTAAGAAGAATATGTTCCAGCTCCATACATGTAAACATGAAAGAGGTAAAGTCTCCATCTTTTCTAAGGCTGCATAGTATTCCACAGTGTACATACACTGCAATTTATTAATCCATTCATAGGTCGATGGGCACTTGGGCTTCTTCCATGACTTAGCAATTATGAATTGGGCTGCAATGAACATTCTGGTAAAAATGTCTTCTTTATAAACTGATTTTTGGTCCTCTGGATATATACCTAATAGAGGAATTGAAGGATCAATTCAATGGCAGGTCTATTTTTAGACCCCTAAGTGATCTCCAAACATCTTTCCAAAAAGAACGTATTAGTTTGTATTCCCAGCAGCAGTGCAGAAGCGTTCCCTTTTCTCCACATCCACGCCAACATCTCTGGTTTTGGGATATTATGATGTGGGCTAATCTTACTGGAGTCAGGTGATATCTCAAAGTGATTTTGATTTGCATTTCTCTGATTATTAAGGATGATGAGCATTTTTTTCATGTGTCTGTAAGCTGTGTACCTGTCTTCTTCAGAGAAGTTTCTCTTCAAGTCCCTTGCTCACACTGAGATGGGATCACTTGTTCTTTTCTTGCTAATACATTTGAGTTCTTTGTAGATTCTGGTTATTAAACCTTTGTCAGAACCATTCTTAGGGATGTCTGCTTGCTTTACCTACTGTGTTCTTGGCTGTGCAGAAGATTTTTAGTTTGATCTGATCC
>NW_003852562.1:1685707-1689849 GCF_000181295.1 Otolemur garnettii
CTTTTCTTCTGCTGGGTTTGGGATTGGAATGTTCTTCCTTTTCTAGTTGCTTGAGATGTCCCATTAAGTTGTTAACTTCCTTTCTTTCTATTCTCTTGAGGAAGGCTTACAGTGCTATAAATTTCCCTCTTAGGACTGCCTTTGTGGTATACCAGATTCGTGTCTTTATTATCATTTTGTTCCAAAAACTTGGTAATTTCCTTCTTACTCTTGTCTATGACCCAACTATCATTCAGCATAAGGTTATTTAGCTTCCATGTTTTTGTATGAGTGTGCAGATTCCTGTTGTTACTGAATTCAACTTTTATTCCATGATAGTCAGAGAAGATGCAAGGAATAATTTCTATTCTTTTAAATTTGCTGAGGCTAGACTTGTGACCTAAGATGTGATCAATTTTGGAGGATGTTCCGTGGGCTGATGAGAAGAATGTGTATTCATTTTTGTTAGTTTGGAATATGCTGTAGATGCCTGTTAAGTCTAATTGTTGAGTGGTTAAGTTTAAGTCTAAAATTTCCTTGCTTAATTTCTTATTGGAGGATCTATCCAACACTGCCAAAGGGGTGTTAAAATCTCTGACTATTATGCTACTGGAGGTAATCAACTTGCTTGTGTCTGTTAGAATCTTTCTTATAAATTGAGGAGTATTCTGGTTAGATGCATAAATGTTAATAATTGAAATCTTATCATGTTGAGAGTTATCTTTAACAAATATGAAGTGATCATCCTTATCTTTCCTTACTTTTTTGGTTTAAAGCCTATTGTATCTGAGAATAAAATTGCAACACTTGCTTTTTTTCTGATTTCCATTTCCCTGATTTATAGATGACCATCCCTTCACCCTGAGTCTATATTTATCTTTTATGGTGAGATGAGATTCTTGTATGCAGCAGACATCTGGCCTGAGTTTGTGTATCCAGTCAGCCAACTGGTGCCTCTTTAGAGGACAATTGAAGCCATTCACATTAATTGAGAATATTGATAAGCCCACTAGTATTTTGGGTATCAAGTTTTTTTAAAGTCTAGTGGACATTTTCAATCTTTTCTCCACTGTGGAGGTTGGAATTTGGTCAAAAGTTTCTGAGTGAGTTTACTTTGATGGTAGAGGATTTGTGCTGTTCATTATGGAGGTTAGGTCTGAGAATATCCTGGAGAGCTGGTTTAGTTATGGCAAATTTCTTCAACATGTGAATGTCATTGAAGTATTTAATTTTTCTATCATAAATGAAACTAAGTTTCGCTGGATACAGGCTCCTAGGTTGAAAGTTATTTTCTTTTAGAAGGCTAAATGTCAATGACCACCTTCATCTAGCTTGAAAAGTTTGAGCAGAGAGATCTCCAGTCATTCTAATATTCTTCTACTTATAGGTTATGGTTACATATATTTCTTTAACTTTATTCCTAAGTAGATTATTATGCTATTGTGAATTATATTATTATTTTTTAATTTTAGTTCTGATTGCTACTAGAATATAGGAATACAATTGACTTCTATATATTTACCTTGCATTCTGCAACTTTACTAAACTCAGGATTTTAGGAGATTCTATCTTATTTTCTACATAGATGATCATTGTAACTGCACAACTTCTACCTGTCATATCTGAGTAACTTTAGTTATTTTGTCTTGTTGTGATGGTTTGAACCTTTAATACATATTTGAATAGAAGTAATGACATTGAATATTCTTGTCTTATTCCTAATCTTAGTGGTGGAACCATTCTGTTTCTTATTATTAAGTATGATGATAACAGTAGGATTTTCATAGGCATCTTTTGTCAGGTTTTTCATGAACAGTTTTTATCAGTTCTCTTCTATTTTCAGTTTTCTGAGGATTATTATCAGGAATAGATATTGTATTAGACAAATGCTTTTTCTGAGTCTCTTGAGATAATTTTAGGGTTTGATTTCATTTTGTTAATGTAATAAATTATATTGATTTTAGAGAGTTAATTATATGGTCATGATTATTAATACATTATTGGGTCCATTTTGCTAACTTTTTTTTTTTTTTTTTGAGACAGAGTCTCACTTTATCACCCTAGGTAGAGTGTGATGGTGTCACAGCTCACAGCAACCTCCAACTCCTGGGCTTGGGCAATTCTCTTGCCTCAGCCTCCTCACTAACTGGAACTATATGTGCCTGCCACTGCAGCTGGCTATTTTTGTTGTTGTTGTTGCAGTTTGGCCCAGGCTGGGTTTGAACCCACCACTCTAGGTATATGGGGCCACTGCCCTACCAACTGAGCCACAGGCACCGCCCTGCTAACTTTTTTTTCTTTTAATTTTATTTTTGTATTTATGTTTATAAAGGATTTGTCTGTAGTTTAGTTTTCTTTTAACGTCTCTGTCAAGTTTTGCTATCAGAGTAATGTTAGCCTCATACAACATGAGTTGGGAATTGTTTACTTCTTTCTAACTTTCTAGAAGAGATGTTGTACACATGGTTTTATTTCTTCATTATATATATGATAGAATTCACTAGTGAAGCCATGTATGCTTGGGGTTTTCTTTGTGGGGAGGTTCTTGTGTACTGAATTAATTTATTTAAAAGACATACAGATATCCAGGTTATTTATTTCTCCTTGAGTGAATTTGGTATTCTGTGTATTTTAAATTGTCTATTTCATCTAAGTTGTTGAATTAATTATATTTCCTTATGTCCCTTTTAACATCTGTAGAATCAATAGTGACGTCACTTCTCTTAAGCTTGACAATGGTAATCTGTGTCTTCTCACTTTTTCTCCCTATCAGTTGGGCTCGAGATCTATTCATTTTATAGATCTTTTAAAAATATAAGATTTTGCTTTTTTCCTTATCTTCTGTTTTATTAATTTCCACTCTGGTTTTTATTGTTTTCATGTTTGCTTACCTTGGGTTTCATTTTCTCTTTTATTTCCTAGTCTCTTATGGTGAAATTTGAGGTCATTGATTTGAGTTATTTCTACATTTCTAATATACATTTTTAGTGCTATTTTTTTCTTTTGATATGTGTTTTTCTTTATACTCAGTTTTTAAAATACTTTCAATGTCTCCATTTAAATTCTTCTTTGACCAATTGGTTATTTAGAAGCATATTATTTGGTATCCAAATATTTGAAATATTTCTGTTACAGATTTCTAATTTTATTGCATTTTAGCTATAGAACATACTTTATATAATGGGTACTGAGATTTGTTTTAAGGCTTTGATTATGCTTTATCTTGGTAATAATTTCCATGTGCACTTAGAAAGATGGTGTATTTTATTACTTTTCAATGATGTATTCTAAATCTATCACTTAAATCAATGGGCTAATAATGTAATTCCCTGTCTCCTTGTTATATTAAACTACTGACAAAGGGGTATTGAAATCTAACCATAATTTTAAATTCATCTATTTCTTCTTACATTCCTACCAGTTTTTCTATATGTATTCTGAAGTTCTGAGGTACATAAACATTTAGGATTATTAAATCCTTTGATTGCAATGACTATTTTATCACTATGAAATTACTTTTATTGCTCCCTGGTAAAACTTTTTTCACTAAAATACATTTTGATATTAAGACAGTCACTTTATATTTCTTTTTTGTACTATCTTACTTTAAACTTACAGGTATTTTTTAATATTTAAAGTACATTATTTATAGGGAACATAGAGTTGGGTCTTGTTTTTTAATCCAATCTGATAATCTCTGTCTTTTAACTGAGGGAGTTTAAATGTTTTACGTTTAATGTGATTATTATTATGGTTAGGTTTAAACCTATCATCTTTCTCTTTTTTTATTCACCCCATCTATTAGTTCCTTGTTTTTTCTCCAGAAAAATAACAATGATTTAAAATTAAACATAGCTAGAGATACCCTATAGATTAAGCTAGCATTTAAATTTCCTAAACATAATCATAACTCATGCTAAAGAGGGCAGTATGTTATCATATTGGAATAAAAAATTACACATGAAATTATCTTTTTATTTTATTTTTTAAAACATCTTCTCTTGTTTATACTGCTAGAATATATGCTACATAAAACCATAGGCCTTTGTTGTAATGTGGTTTTTGGTTGTCTGGGAATATACCTAATAAAGGAATTGCAGGGTCAAACGGCAGGTCTATTTTTAGTTCTCTAAGTGTTCTCCAGATGTCTTTCCAAAAGGAAC
>NW_003852562.1:1690923-1697550 GCF_000181295.1 Otolemur garnettii
CAGTTTGATGGAAGTGTCTTGGATTGTGTATGAAAACACCACACTGTACCCCCAAAGTGCATCAATGTACACAGTTACCATTCAATAAAAAACAAACAAACAAACAAACAAACAAACAAAAAAACCATAGGCCTTGTCTGAATTCTCCAGCCCCCCCTAGCAATCTTTAGCACCAATTAGGTAAGCAATAAACATCAATCTATTCACTGATAAAGTCTTAAGTCAGATCTTTGGAATGGAAGGAGATACATTACCTGAGTCCAGTCCAGATAAAATGAGGGGAGTCAATAGCTGAATCTTTTCCAGATATCTAGTATTAGAAAGAAGGTAAAAGCATAAGGATCATAGCAAGCACCTAGGACAGAAACAAAGATTTGTGATACAACTTGATGGGAATTGGGTGATGAAAGAGGGCAGGAGAGAGCAGAAATCACACATGAGAATGCTGCCCAAGGCTGCTCAAATGTTTTTCTGTGGCAAGCACACTCTTCTTTGATGATACCCTGTGCCTAATTTCCAAAGCTGAGCTTTTATGACTCTTAAATACATTTATTTATCTGTTCATTAGGTGAACATTTTGGGTGTACTATTTTTTTATTCCAAGATTAGTATGGAGTTATCACAGCTTAGTAAGAAGACATGTTTACATACATAGATATTATTATCATAAGAGACCGTGATGAGTAGAATAACAGATGTGTGTGTATAATACACATATTATAGTGTGGGGCAATGGAGAGCCCTTGGAATCCCTCATCTGAAGTTCTGACAGATGGCACCTGGTTTTTCTTATACAACCATAACTATAGTCATAACTGTGCACAGTTACATCATGACTACTAAAAACTATCATATGACTACTGCATGACTATTGTTTGGCATTCTGTCACTACTGCTCCCTTTGGATACATAAGTATACAGGACCTTTCACTTGCACAGACTTCCATACTTGCTCATGGGCTACCATGAGCTGAGTAAAGGCGTGCCACACTGTTCCTTGGCTTCTAAGTTCTTTGTCAACCTGTCTGTATCTGGTAGGAACCTCTTTGGCATTGACCTCTTTCATCACACTTGGATAGAACCATGGAAGATTGGAAGAAGACTGATTGATTATCTTTTCCCAGGGAGGCAGGTCAGAGAAGACTTCATAGGAAAAGTCCTAAAGAATTAGTAGAGTTTTTAAAGTGCATAAAGTGAACAAGGCAGTAAATGGTATTGTAGTAAGATAGAAGAAGATGTGGCAAAGCCTACAAGTACAAAATAATGTGGCACTTTTGGGGTCTAACAAAGAGATTAAGAGAAACTTACTTTTGCCACTTACTAGCTTCTTAAACAAGTTACTTGCTATTTGAGAGCCTCACTTCTTTTAACTGTAAAATGGGAATAAGAATATCTGCCTTGTGGTTTTTTATGAAGATTAAATGAGATAAAATATTTAATATTTTAATGAAGAATATAAAAAAGGAGCAAAGGGAGATAAAATGAAGTCCAGAAATCCAGACCAAGAAGAGCCTTGCTGAAGAGCCTCAGCTCAAATAGTTTTAGGAGAGGATTAATATATTTTGAAATTGGCTCTTCAAAGCCCTGTTTTGAAGCCAATACATTGGAAGTGATTGGTAGATAGTAAGGAAAAATGAGTATCCCTGAAATATATTACATATTAGACAGGGACAGGCTCACAATTAAAAACTTGATAACGATAATGTACAATGTTGATACTTACACAATGTGGATAGTTGTGTGTAGTAGAACACATAGCCAGCCAAACACATGTGAAAACCCAACAAACACATATATGGAAAGATAAGTAGATGGAATTTCATTGCTGGCTCACATTTAATGTCTGATTCACAATTATCTCTCAATCTCTTTTTAATGGAGTTAGATCAACCAGTTAGTTATTCCTATCATGTTTCTGCCTTTTCCCACCTCCCACCTTCCCAGTAAGCAAAGACACCTTGTATCCTGTACTCTGCTTTACTGGCTGCTTGGCCATGTCTAATTGTAAAATTACACTTAATCAGAAATGCTGGATTCACACTCAAGTAATTGCCTGCCTAATGACTCTCCCGGGAATGTGACCTTAGATTAATCACTGTAAATAATGAGAAACCAGATAAACTTACTTCTGTTTCAGAGCTTGTATCTCAAACTAGGAAGAGGAAACAGTGTTATTTCTATGGTTTTATCTTCGTTCGCTTTCTAGATGCTGCAGCTGTGTCCTCATTGTATTTTACAGCCAGAAAAAAAAAAATCACCCCTCAGCAGTTCCTATAATTTCAAATTTATAACTATGTCCAGGGTAATTCACCCGTAAGCCAACTAGAAATAAAAATAGAGGAGATAGACCCATCTGTTGGAGTGATTTCTTAACTGCAAAAAACATTTTCCTTTCTTTAAAAGCAAAGCTGTAAAATCTGTATAAATTCCAATTCGTAAACCATGAAACTCTAATTTTTCCACTTCTCTAGTCACTCTGAGTAAATGATTTTGCATATGTGGGATGTCAGAAATCAACAAGATGGTCCAAGGGAGTGTAAGAGATTGATTTTGACTCTCTGAAAATCTTTTAAGTGATTCCAAAAAGATTCTTCAGATAAATTAGAACCAAAAAGAATTCTATGCTGCTTGGCACTGAAAGATCCATATCTTCAGATGGCTTTTCTTCTGCCTTTATAGGTGAATTTCAACATTTTATTTTATTGTTTTTAATTAATTTTCTTAGCACTTTTATAATTTATCCTCTTCCTTTAAACTTGTTGTCTTAATTTTTAAAATAAGGTCTCAGAAATTCTGATAGGGATATTTAGATAGCCCCTATAAAGCCATTATTTCAGGGGAGAAATTCTTTATCCTGAATAATTTAAAGAAGAGTAATTGCCTTACTTGAATATTCTGGCTATGATTCTAAAAAAATTCCTCTTTATTATGACCATGCAGGACAAACTTAAGCTGGCAAAAACTGCTTTGTATTATACAAAGAGTGTGACCTCTGAATCCTTATGTGATAATTCCATGAGTAAATCATATGGAGTGGTTACCATTTGTGTGGCTGGAACTCCTCTGATAGAAATTCACCCACACATATTTTATGAAATGAGAGTTTTACTGTAGAGCACCACATAAAGGCAATCCTTGAACTTTCCACAAGCCAGTGAAAGAGAGCACAATAAAACACAGTGCTTTTCAGATAATGTCTGCACCAGCCAATAATCATTGTTTATTTTATTAGTCCCAGATCTTCTCAATATGATAAACAAAAAGGCTGAGAAATACCCGGGCTCACACTATGGGCTCACTCACCACACTAGTGGAAGTTGACTGGGAACTGCCACTTTTCCATGCAACTGTCGTCACTCCTCCTAAGCATTCCTGACTTCATAGTGGGTCTCACACATGTAGGGGTCTGACACAAAGGACAACCTTTAGCTCTGTGCAAAGCCTGTAGCTGTTGAACCAAGAAGAATGACTTTAACCAGATTGTTTACTTACCAACTAGCTTTCACTCTTTTTCATATTCCTTTGTTTCTTTCACTTATTCATTTTTGTCAATAAATATTTCACTGCTTGCACAGCTTGGAAAGCTCAGTCCAGGTTAATAAGATTCAAGACCATCTGAGGAAGCCTGGTTTCTTCTTGGATAATTGAGTTAGGAACAATGGAGTTTGCATCAGGGATTGAACTTTAAAAACTTTACTGAACACTTAACTTAAACATGTAGACAACAAAATATGGTTTCTATAAAGATTTGATGAGAGGTGTAGTTTGTTAATTACAAACCTTCCTTACTGGAACTGAAGTAATTGACAGATAGAAGAATGGGGGTTTAAGATGGCAAAGTTTGGAGAAAACTTTTGCCAACCTTCAGGTCATCACCAATCTTTGCCAAGATTGCAAATAAGGAGTCCTCAGCACCTCCCAACTGCTTATTTGTGCCCTTCCCTCCTTTCATGATGAACCACATCCATGTTCAAATCAATTGTGTGACAGGGGTTGAAAAAGTTTATGGGAAATGCACATTATAAAAAAAGCCATGCATGGATTTCAATTTTTTTTTGCACCAAAATTAACTTGTACTAACTTTTTTTTTTTTTTGCAGTTTTTGGCGGGGCCTGGGTTTGAACCTGCCATCTCTGGTATATGGGGCTGGTGCTCTACTCCTTTGAGCCACAGGTGCCACCCCTGTACTAACTTTTTATAACATTTTGAATAGGATCAAGTTTGAGGCACAAAGGAGGATAAGGCATCAGTTTAAAAAACTGTTACCCCTGTCAAGGTAACACGAATTCTGCTGAAAGTGCATAAAGAACAAATATCAAATTTATGGTGAAGCTTAGGCCAAGGAATGGTGAAATTATTGACACTTTACAAAACGTTCATGGGGAAAATGCACTATGGAAATTAGAGTTTACAAATGGATAAATCATTTAAAAATAAATTCGGATTAATATTGTTTGTGTTTGTTGGGTAAAGTCCAAGTTGGAGTTGAGCCCTTCACTCAGGGGTGTGATGTACACCCCTACAAGAATGGATGAGATGAGGCTGAAAATGAACTGGCAGTAACAGACCTGATTGATTCCTTCACATCAATTTGTGAGGAAAAAGTTAATCTCATTCATGCTCTAATTGAAGAAGGCCAACAATTAATATCAGAAACAATAGCTTAAACCATAGACATCTTAATTAGCTCAGCATATACAACTCTGACTAAAAAGTTGAAGTTGAGCAAACTTTCCACGTGGTCAGTGCCAAAACTGGTTGAGCAAATTTCCCACATGATCAATGTCAAACTTTGCCCAGATGAGCTGAAGAAAAGAACAACTGTTTCGATGAAAATTCTAAACAAGTAGGATCAAGATCCGGAAGCATTTCTTTGAAGAATTGTAACAGGAGATGAAACATGGCTTTGCCGGTATGATTCTGAAGACAAAGCACAATCAAAGCAATGGCTACCAAGAGGCTGGGCAAAAGTGAACCAGTCAAATCAAAGGTTGTGGCAACCGTTTTTTGGAATGCTCAAGGCATTTTGCTTGTTGACTTTTTGGAGGGTCAAAGAATGGTAACGTATGCTTATTATGAAAGTATTTTGAGAAAGTTAATCAAAGATTTAGCAGAAAAATGCCAGAGAGTCCTTCTTTACCACCACAATGCTTATGCTCACTCCTCTCATTGAACAAGGGCAATTTTGTGAGTTTGAATGGGAAATCATTAAGCACTCACCTCACAGTCTTGATTTGGCTTGCTCTATCTTCTTTTTGTTTCCTAATCTTTAAAAAAATCTGTAAAAGACACTTATTTTTTTTCATTAATAATGTAAAAAAGACCCAGGACTCTCAGTTCTTTGTGGATGGACTAAATGACTGGTATTATCACTTCCAAAAGATTCTTAACCTTGATAGTCCTTTTGTTGAGAAATATAGCTTGAATTTTAAATTTTTATTTTCAATTCAATGTTTTCCATGAACTTTTTGAAGTCCTCTTGTATGAAAGAACAACTTTTCTCAGGAAAACATTGATGTCTGTTGAAATTAGTTATTTTTAAGTCCATGTGACTTTAGATTGGTATATTATCTTTCCCAGATCTGTTTGTATTTTTAAAATAGTTTAGAAAAGACCACATTTAGATTAAGGAAATTCATGAATAAATGACTGTATGGGGGAGATGTTTTAGGGATGTGAATCTATTCTCAATAACAGCAAATGACTTCTTTCTGTAGATATAAGATTACCCTTCTCCACAGCCTTCATTAATGGGTTAACTGGTGTAATGGGCTTAATTTCCTTACTCCTTGAAGTGGAGCCAACCCTTGGAATCACTTGACAACTTGTATCTGCTTTAGAGCAGTATTTGATGAGCTATTCAATGAAAAACATTTCTGAATTAGTACAGAATATATGATTTGTCATAGATCTAAAAATAGTGGATCAGAATGACTTCAAGGAGGAAATGATTGATTATAATTAGAAAACAAACCACAAACCAAGTACTCAATCATGAGAAATCTTATGGAAAATAAAACCTCTATTAGGACATAATTATACATAGCACTCACACACCTGTTTTTCCATTTATAGAATCTTTTGTCTTCTAAAGAATGACTGGAGTGATACAGGAAAAAAATATATATGTGTGTGTTCAAACAGAAGACAATGGTGAATGGTCTGACTTTTCATCAAATGCTTCTGTGCAAAGTCAGTTTCCTGTGAAGCAGTTCTGTCTGCACCCAATTGTACAAAAACTCTCTCATGTGCTATTTCAGAGACTTAAAGACTCTGGCCCTCATTGGTTGTGTCTTCAGTGCCACACATAATGTCTAGGACTGAGGGTGCCCAACAGTCCCTTTAAGGCTGAATAAATGTGTGAATGTTGAAAAGAGCCAATCAAAATTTGTATGAATAGTTAGAGGGAGAAATAATATGAAAAAAGGGGGCAAGGGATTAATAAGTAAAATAAATTTTACTTACATTGTAATCTCACGTCTATCTATCATTATTTGAAGTCTCTGAGTTGAAGAATCTTAAAGTTCTCAAATAAATTGGTATCTTCTGGTAAATTTGGGGTGGGGAATGTAATTAATAACTGGATTTTCAGTAGTATATTCTCTTCTCATTTTCTTTCCTTTCTCT